>NC_068996.1:31223757-31226107 GCF_001194135.2 Octopus bimaculoides | reverse complement strand
GGAACAAGAAAAATATGAATGTTTCAACGACTTGCACATACTGTGTCCCACCGTTGTCAAGGAGGCGATATTTTGGCACCAGTCCAGGACCGAGCGTACGTTGGCAGATTTCCCAACGGGTGGAGGATTGACACGTTGCTATGATTGAGGCGACTAGCACACACCTAACATAAGATGTTCTATTGCTCACCTTCTCTCGGGAGAATCAAATGGCGGGACAACGTTTGCTAGTCATCAACCCCCACCTCTCTCACACTCTTTTTTTCTATCTATCTATCCATCTTTTTCTCTCTCCCTCCCTCTCTCTCTCTCTCTCTCTCTCTCTCTCTCTCTCCCACTTTCTCTCTCTTTCTCTCTTTCTTTCTCTATATTTATTTTAATCTCTATCTTTCTACTTTTCTATGAAACATTCATATTGTCTTATTGCTATTGTTTTTGCTATCATCATCATCATCATCATCATCATCATAATTATACTTAGGATTATTTGTTGTTGTTGCTGCTGCTGCTGCTGTTGTCACTGCAAGCTAGGTTCGGCTATTCTACATCCATTGCTATTAACTGATATTATTGCCACTAGTGGTGACGCTGTTGTTGCTGCTTTTGATGATGAGGAGGAGGAGGAAGAGGAGGAGGAGGAGGGGGGGAAGTAGGAGGATGTTAGTGATTGTGGTAGCGGTGGTAGTTTCGTCGGTGGTGACTTCAATAGTGGTGTTAGGGCGGGGGTGGTGGTATTTCTAGCGCTGTTACTGCCGTTAATATTCCATGCAATAATCTACACCTATACACTTAGAGCCAAACTGAATCACACTACATTCCCGTTTGGTTCTTGAAATCGTTGCTGCTACTGCTGCTACCTTGCTTTCTTATTTTTCTTGCTGTTATTCTTGCTTGTTGTTTCCCATATTTGCGTTGCTATGATACATCACATCTGAACAGTCTTCTAAATTAGTACTCTAGTATATATACTACTACAATACACAACAGTCCAGCACACCTATATACCTTTCTGTCAACGATAGATCACTTCAGAATGCAATATTACAGCACACCCACTAAGACATTATACATGTATTATAATTATGTGGAAGTGCATTACATTACTACAAAACATTATAACACTACATTACATTATCAAAATGCGTTATTCCGAAATACACCGCCCACTTATAGGTCATGCTACAATATTTCATTTTTAAAATACATTACTGATGGAATTCCTAGTTGTTTCGGCAATGAGCATACAATTGCTCGATCAACTGATCTACATAGTCGTGAAATAAGCGTGTAAACTCTTGATTGTTTCACATACAAACGTACTCTTAATGCCTTTCTCAAACCAGATCAGTTTGCCACTAAAGGAGAAACCTGGACATTTAAATTATGGGTTTTACACAGACAAAAGGGATAACTGGAATTCTTTTTTTTTTTTTTGGTTTTGTGAAGCCTTAAATAATGAAAAACTAAGTAGATATTGACCAAATTTGAACTCAGAGAATACAGAGCCGGAATAAATATTGCATGTTTCTACATACGACTATCCGACAATCCAAGTTATTTGTAGCATTACTGTACTACAAAGTGCGCTGCACTGTATAAATATCTATTAAGAACACAAGAACTATTATTACGGTAAAGCTAATTAAAAGACTACAAAATGTCAATATTGTTACATCTACAATACATCAAATTTGTTAAATATGGTGTGTAGTGTATACATACATATACATATATATATATGTGTGTGTGTGTGTGTGTGTGTGTGTGTGTGTGTGTGTGTGTGTATGTGTGTGTGTGCGTGTGCGTGCGTGTGTATATATGTATATACACAGTGAGAGATACGCACAAACGTACATACGTTCTATGTATATGTGTATACATACACAGACACACACACACACACACAAACATAATCTGTTTTAGTTATTAGATTGTGTTCATGGTGTGACAGTTTTTCAAGAGTCTTTATGCCATTATATCAACCCCAGTACCTTATATAGTACACCCTTATCGGTTTCTATTTATGAAATGCTTAAATTCTCTAAATCTTGAAATATATCTCTGTAAAAGTTTAGTGAATCGATTTAAACTAATATATATGGATATATATATGTATAGGGCGGGGTTCGCATTGAACCCATCTGCCAAGCCTTGTTTACTCCCAGTGTCCTTTAAATGACATCTCCTCGTTTGCTACACGGCTAGATCAAACTTGAAACTGCATAGTTGCGAAACGAACTTCTTAAATACAGCCATACTGTCCCAATGAAGATCAACGAAGATGCAAACTACTTAAAACTTTTATCATGAGAATAAATGTATGTATGTGTATATATATATATATATATAT
>NC_068996.1:31219457-31222651 GCF_001194135.2 Octopus bimaculoides | reverse complement strand
CCTTTCTATCACACAGCCTTGCCTGTATCTGTGTTTGAAAATGTATGAAAGTACATATATGTATATGTGTGTGTGTATGTGTGTGTTTGTGTGTGTATATATATGTGTATATACACATATATATCCACATATATATATGCACATACACACACATACATATACATATGTAAAATATGTATGTATATGTCTTGTAGTTGCACCTATGTATATATAGACAGATAGCTAAACAGGCACATAGGTAGGTAGGTAGGTAGGTAGATAGATAGATAGATAGATAGATAGATAGATAGATAGATAGATAGATAGATAGATAGATAGATAGATAGATCAGGAGGAACAAACATAGTAGCAACGTTATTGGAAACAGTCGCTGCAACAACAATGGAAGCAGCATCCATAATGGCAACTATATGAAAAAATCTGCAGCAGAAGTAATAGTAGCATTTCGTTTAATACAATAGAGAACTTTGAAATATTGATTTCTTTTGAGAAGGCTCAGAGGCCCTATATTTATGAAACAAGGGAAATTATAGTCTATGGCGTCTTCCCCGTGTGCATTAACAGCGAAATAGATCTAAGCAGGTATTGAAACCGTGGTCTTGTCTTACCGGGGAGCTTAACTTTTGCTCTGTGATGCTAAATAGATATATTTCTAATCTTTTATGATTATTGTTGGTAGAGATAAAAAATAGAAAAGGAGTTGTGGTTATTATTCTACTCGCCATAATAACGAGTTAAACTGCTACACGCTAGTATTTTAATTTTATTTAGTTGTCTTTGATCGATAAAATAATAGCAGTTATGTACTGGCGTCAATCTGAAACTACAAATCCCAAGTGTATGGCCTTGTGCCGAATAATTATTGATCATGATATTCTCTAAGAGGGAATTCAATTTCAGGATTGGTAGAGCGGTTTCATAAAATTACTTGTGACATAACGTTATATGTTGCAAGTTCAAATTCATTGCTGAGCCAACTTCTTTTGCTGATTGTGAGGCCGATGAAATAAGTAGTAGTCAGACATTGTACCACTCAATCAAATTGATTATAACCCCCTTGAAAATTAGTGATCCTGTACCAAGATACATACATACAAATGTGTGTGTGTGTGTGTTGAGAGAGAGTGTGCGTCAGTGAGTGAGTGAGTGAGTGAATGACTGACTGACTGACTGAGTAACTGAGTGAGTGAGTGAGTGTGTTGGGATAAATGATTCTCGTGTTTACCACATAATGCATTTCGGCACATCTACAGATATTGGTCATCTGAAAATGAAAAAGTGAGAAGCTATTACACGCCACCACGCACATTATCTGAAAATCCGCAAAATATCCATAGAGTATGAATAGTAACAAATATCGAAGAGTTGAGTTTGCAAGTCTTGTTAATTCATCGTTTTAAATAGTTGCATCACTTTTCACTGAGTTCAATCTTGAGTGATGTTGTAACCGTATATATATATATATATATATATATATATATATATATATATATATATCAATTGAAACTCTGCTTCGAGACTTCAAGTTCGTTAACCCGGGGTTTTAACACGGTTTCTGAAGCGTTTAAAGCCGTACACTGCTTTAAAGATGATGACTTTCGTATTACATCGTTCCACGCATTGCAATACCAGTATGTGACCAGGTATCTGATGTACAAAGTCAGCTTGTTTTCTTGCCTGGTGTTCACTTTTGAAAACTATGTACACACTTCAGTCATCCTACCTTTTGCAATTAAAGACACATTCTGCATATATTCTCTGGGGCTATATTTACTTGTTTCTTTGAAAGTATATGGCAGCCCACTTTCAGCTTTCGTGAATGAGAGGCACCGTCTTCTAAGCAGGTTTTGATAAATTTCCTTGGCAAGAAAGCCACATGCCTTTGTGATACATTGCTGTCACTCTTTTGCGATTAGATTAATGTCCTAGGGTTTACTTGGTTTGTAATACAAGCACAGAGTTGCAAATTCTTTCATTAAAATCATATGAGTTTTTATTGTTGTTGGTACTTTTTATTATTTCACACATATTTGCATTTTTTAGTGTCAATTAATGACTTTGTATGTATAAATGTTTGCTTCATTATCAATTTTATTCATCTTTGTTTTAGCCTTATTATCTTCTTTTTTTCGTGCATTCGAATATTATATCACAAATATACCAAATGCTACTCCCTTTCCCATTAGTATCTCTCATTACCTTCTATTAATGAATAGATTGTAAATGCTGAAAGACAGACTTTTTGCATGCCTCTTAAGTGTTGTGATAAATATTAGGACATTTCGACCTCTGAATATACACCATATTTTAGATTGTTTTGACCATTATAGGCTAAATGTACCACAATAGCATCATCTGTAGTAGTCTAAATGTTGTTACTATGTTATGTTTAGGACATCAACCACATGAAATGAATTTTGAGAGAAGTATATATCGACCAGTGAATATTTTGCGGAACATTATTTTATCACCTTGCAGGGATGGATGGTAAAATTGGCCTCAATAGAATTTGAATACACGAATTAATTATTGGTATTACTATTACTAAGAATGTCTTGAGTGTACTGAGGCAGAAACGTGCAGCAGGAAGGCAAAAAATAAGGACATACTTACCTCAGGATGAAATCAGAACAGAGTATCCAGGTTCGCTTCACAAGAATCAGCAGAAGTCGATGATCGTACCCACACGTGTACACTACTCCAACCTCTAGCCAGAAAACTATTCTCCCTAAAAGATCGCTTCCACATATCTCTTGCCCTCGACTTCCTGGCGACAAAAGAAGCGGTTCAAGAGCCCCGCTTCTTAATTTGATGTCATTTCCCCTCGCTTCCCGTTCCCACCCCACTCCTCTGGTTCTGATCTCCCTTCATTCCTCCTCAAAATGCTTAAAACCGAACTTTAAAATTTGTATTTGGTAGGAATATTTGAGACAGACAAAATGTTTTACAGTAAATTACTGTATTTTAATGCCGAGGGAAGTAACTCTGAATGAGTCATTGTGATAGCGCTGATGCTTCAACGCTACCATGGCAAGCAACGTGATAAGCATAAGTTTGAAAGTTGAGTCAACGGAGAAGGAGTTCCAACCAGATGAAATCTTCAAACGCTTTAAATGCACAAGTCTCCGATATCCAACTAGTTAAAAAAAAAAGTGTCAGCAGAGAGGCACTCAGTAGTCATGTAAAAAGTTAAG
>NC_068996.1:31213009-31218805 GCF_001194135.2 Octopus bimaculoides | reverse complement strand
GATCGAACAGTGAGGTCCCATTCAGCAGATTTTTTAATCTAAGTTCCGAGTGTGATTAACCTTCAAAAGAACAGTAGTAGTAGTAGTAGTAGTAGTAGTAGTAGTAGTAGTAGTAGTAGTAGTAGTAGTAGTAGTGGTGGTGATGGTGGTGGTGGTGCTGGTGGTGGTGTTGGTGCTGGTGGTAGTGCTGGTGGTGCTGGTAGTTGCCGTTGTTGTAATGTTGGTGATATGATGACGGATTAAAAATCTTTAGGTGTTGGTTGCATTTATCGTTTTCTTTTCTTCTTTCTTTTTTTTTACCAGTAGTAGCAATACTGATGGTGGTCGTAGCGGTGATGAAATCATAATCAGTAGCAGCAGCAGTAATAGTAGTAGAAGTAGCAGCAGCAGCAGTAGTATTAGCAGCAACAGCAGCAGTATCAGGAGAAGCAGCAGCAGCAGCAGCAGTAGTGGTAGTGATAGTAGTAGTAGTAGTAGTAGTAGTTATAGTAGTAGTAGCGACGTGGTGATGGCAATGGTTTTGGTAGTGGTGATAGTGGTGAAGTTAGATGTGCAGTATAGGTGAGAGTAAAGGTATTGGTGTGGTGTGGTAATGGCGATGACTAAGTTTAGTGTTGAATGGATGATAGGTGTTATAGGGAACTGGCTGGTTTTGGTTCGTCTGGCAGTTTGTGGCGTTAGTGATAGGGATAAAAGAGAAACGAAACGTGTTTGTTAACTCACAGCGTTGCTGATATTACTGCAAGTGCTACTGTTGTTACTTCGACAAGTGAAGATAATGGTGTGGTAGTAGGGTGGTTGTAGTAGTAGTGGTTGTAGTGGTGGTTACAGTGAGAGCGGCGACGGTGTTCATGGTGATTGTGATGGTGGTGTTGATGATGTGTCCACGGTGGCGATGCCGTTCGTGGTGATGATGGTGATTGTAGTGGATCTGGCATATTATTATGGTGTTGGTATTGGTGGTTATAGTAGTAGTAGTAGTAGTAGTAGTAGTAGTAGTAGTAGTAGTAGCTAAATGTGAGTGGTGTTTTAGTGGTGTTAGTATTCGTTTTAACTCTCAACATGGTTTGAGCTGGTGATACTAGTGTTGTTGATGATGTGGTAGTGTTAATATTGTCATTG
The DNA here is from genome assembly GCF_001194135.2 of Octopus bimaculoides. Lineage (NCBI taxonomy): Eukaryota > Metazoa > Mollusca > Cephalopoda > Octopoda > Octopodidae > Octopus > Octopus bimaculoides. Next base: position 31,217,683 of record NC_068996.1, on the reverse strand, counting down.
CTCATAGCGCTTGTATTGTGGCTGATAGCGGAGGAGCACTGTTTTAGCGTTGATAATGTTTTTGGTTGTTAAAGAAGTGTTAATATTTGGTTTTGTTATTGTTATAGTTAGAATACATCTCCAGGTCAAACTTAAATCGAACCAGATCTACGACAGGTAGCTAGGTAAACTGTCTAATAACTAATTATGGCCCACATATTCATTGTTACCACTTTAATGAAAACCATGCTGTACCCTCCAACATGCATTGATTTGGCGGCGTTCTAGTATTTGAGGTTTTCTGTTGCTGCTACTATTGTTGTTATCAGTAATGTTATATTTGCCTCTGTTGGTATTGGCGGCTCTGTATTGTTGTCAGCGTGAGCAGTGCTGTTGTGGTTGTTGTTGCTAATGTTGGATATGATGATGTTGTTTAACTTCAGACAAAATCTGATTGAGTAAACAGCCTATAATTGAAGGACATCCATGCACGGCAATCCTGACTTTCCGTATATCAGGGACTATATTGGTGAATGAGGCCATCTCTTTTTGAGGCTGCAGAGAGGGATTTTAAGAAGATTTGGCAACCATTCTGGTTGATCAAACGACAAAGTTTTGACTGTTATTGTTGGTATGGATGATTGGGGGGGGGGGGTAGTCTGTCGCAGAGGTAGTGTTGATAGTAGCGTTGATGATCGTGATAGTGGCGGTAGTGTCGGGGTTCCGATGGTTTCGATACTTTTACTGTTAGCGTTATCATATGTTGAAGTTTGCTCCTACTTTTGCTGATTATAATGATGATGATAATGAGTTGAAGGAGGAGCGGAATGGAGAAAGAGGAAGAAAGAAAAGAGAGGAGAAGGAAAAAGGAGGAGAAGGAAAGGAGGAGGTGGGCAGGTGGCGATCAGGGAGTAGGGGATAAAGGGGAGGATATGGAGGAGAGGAAGAAAAAGAGGGGAGGAGGGGATGTCACTATAGCTGTTATTTCTGTCAAAACAATTGCTGCCATTGCTGCTACTGCTGATGCTGCTGTGGCTGTTGATGTTGATGCTGCCGGAGATGATGACACTTAAGCTTTTGACACCGATAACGTCTGTTAATGGTCTTAAGTTTTACCGTTTGCTTCCATTATCACAACTGCGAAATGTTTCGAGTTAATTTTTCTAGCATGAAAACTATCCGTTCCAAAACCACAGGATCCGCTTTATACATTTTTTTTTTCTTTTCACTTTCTTTATTTTTCTCTTTTACCATCTCCTTTTGTCTTTCTGTCCAACATCCTCTCTTATTCCCTGTTTCTATCTTCAACTTTATTTATTTTTTATTATTATTGTCATTAGGGTTTATTAATTTGTTCCTTTATTTTATATTGTTATGCTGAATTTGTTTTGTTTTTGCTTTGTTTTTGTTTTGTTTTGTTTTGTTTTGGTGTTCCTCTTCACATTCACTTTCACGCCCACCTTCCTTTGATTCCATCACTCCAAGAAATATCGCAGAGCCATTATGAAGATTGTTATATTGGACAGCTCTCTCTATCTCTCTCTCTCTCTCTCTTACTCTCCAATTCTATTCCTCTGTATATAATATATATATATATATATATATATATATACACACGTATGTAAAAACGTGTGAGCATGTATATATATATATATATATATATATATATATAGAGAGAGAGAGAGAGAGAGAGAGAGAGAGAAACGCAAACACATACACACATATGAGTGTGTCTGTCTATAAATTGTTGTAGGATTTCATTGAAGAAGAGGGTGGGAAGTGGGTGGATGAGACCGAATTAGATCTTGGTGTGAAATATGGGTAGAGCGATAGTGATGGATAAGGCGATATTAATTTTCAAAATATTTTTATTCGTGAGTGTCTTTGAATTCTTGCAAAGTTGTTAGTTTGTCCTAAATCCTTGCTTTTACAGATCTTTAGCTGTGTGGTTCAGGAAATAATTTCTGATTTTAGAAACTCCATACTGTAGTTGTTGTTGTGTCGTTGTTGTTGTTGTTGTTGTTGTTGTTGTTGTTGTTGTTGTTGTTGTTGTTGTTGTTGTTGTTGTTGTTGTTGTTGTTGTTGTTGTTGTTGTTGTTGTTGTTGTTGTTGTTGTTGTTGTTGCTGTTGTTGTTGTTTTTGATGAGGATGATGATGATGATGATGATGATGATGAGGATGAGGATGATGATGATGATGATGATGATGATGATGATGATGAGGATGATGATGATGTCGACGACGACTACGATGATAATGGTATTGATGGTGGTGATTTATGGTGATTACATGGTAGCTATTGGAGTATTATTATAAATGGCTGTTTTTGTCGTCGCCGTGGTGCAGGTAATAATGGGCTTGCCTCTTTAGATTCAAGTCAGCCCTGGTTTAATTCATGGTCAAAGGTAATCCAACCGAAACCCTCCGCTTTATTTTCCTCGCTATTGAATTACATTATGCACTCCGTCCTTCCTATTCATTTATAAAGATAGCTGGAAGATTTGGTTGCTATGCCTATCTAGTTTAGTCCCTTCTTGGCTCTTTGAAAATAATCCGATTGGTAATGCTGTATGGTTAAGAATTTAACTTCATAATCACATGCCACTACGCGGCTGCTTGACCTGCTAGAAGTAGAAGTCAAATCTAGTCTAGCCTATCGATTTAAATGAGGAAAGGATACATTATATAGTCTTTCATAGCCCTCAAAACGACAAAATGGCCATATTAAGAAAAGATTGATCATAGGTCTACTCGATAAGCGTCGATCTATGGCTAAACAACACTAATAACAACCAATCAATAGAAGTGTGTTCTATTGTGTTGTAGTTTGGGTTTGTTTTCAATTAGTTTGATATTAAATGGGATCTGATATTTAATCTATGATTCTTGCAAAAAATGAACTGCAATTGTTCAGTAGGGTTCGTCTCAAAATTTAGAAACAGGTTTAAAGTTTATGTGAAATAGTTGTAGTCAAAAACACGAGTAGGGAAAAATATTAACTGGTAATCATTAGCAATAATGATAAATATTAAAACTTCTATGCTAGTCAGAGTCCGTATTAGTATTTGAGATAACTGGGACTTTTCATTTTGCGTGTGGCAAAAATGAATCAATTTTATTGTCGATTTACTTGATATTTAAAAATGTATATGAATTCCCCTCTCTCATGATGTTGGCTACAAAACAAGTAATTTGAAAAACAGATCTTTTCTGTTGTTCTTTAAAAAATCGCATAGATTTCACAGTAAGAAACTGTTTTTAGGGTATCTGATGGCACAGCAAGAACCGGTAAATTAACTTTTCTATTTCATCAACACATTGCATTTGCCTCTTGCTTCTATTTTTGGTCATGCATTTATCACAAAATTTCCACATTGCAACTATTTTTGCTGATGCATAGTCATGTCCAGACTCATAGCTAAAGGTACCTATTTTCTACAACTTATATATGTATTGTTAGGATCTAAGCTCTGCTTGTTTCGCCTTTTGAGCTTTCTACTTACCTGTCACTGTTGTGGGGTTTCGTGGTATCTATGAGCAACATGTCTGGCAGCATTCTGTAACGTTTAGATTAACACGCGTCTCTAGTTGTCTAAGGACAGCTCGTCTTGTAGTATTTTGTTTACAGCGTGTGTCATATTCACTGTCAGTCTCAAATTCTCTGCGAGCTGCATTCTAGGGGGCATTAATTTAAGGCTACTATTGATTCTGTTAATTTATTTCCGCTGCTTTCAGAGCACACTTGCATTTCGAAGAAGAGGATGTTGTAAGTGGAACCCTTTTTTCTGTAGCATCATTGATGGAAATAAATTATCTTTAAAAAATCCTTTCTTTTCCTGATATATCAAGCATACAAACAAAAAAAAACTTTTATCTAAAAAATCAAAATAATCATATATTCCACGAGCGTTGATGTCCTAGAATGAAACTGTTACTATCTGGTACTGACCTGTGGCTATAAGTTAAGGAGAAATTGTAAAATGTAATTTTAAGAAATGTAAGATGATAAAGGAATGGATTTATAGAACGTATGTATTAAACTAAGATAGTGTTAGATAGCATATATACTTTAAATAATATGAATTTTGATGACAAACAACCGTTGATGCTGGCAAATTTTTATGAGAAGCAGTAAACACTAAGAGAGAGAGGGGGGGGGAGTGAGTAGAGAGAAAAAGAAAAAGAAATGCATAGCGAGAAAAAGAAAGTCTTCGTAATTAGCTGACACTGAAAAGTCGTGAGAGACAAACACAGTAGGATATAAAATGATGACAAACAGAAAGTGAGAGAAAGAGAGAGATGACATATGGTAAACGAAAGAGAATGAGGAATGGTAGAAGTAAAACTGAGAGGGTGTCAGGAGTGGATCAACAAAGAATTGATACATAATAATGAGAGGGAGGGATGAAAATCAAGGCATCTAGTTACAACGCATGGAAATGTAAGCAAAGACAGTGTTTTCGGTGGTCATTTTTTTTTCAAATAAGATAATTATGCCGATAGATAGTAAAAGAGCATTTGATAAATGGAAGAGAATGAGAAATGGAAGGAAAAGGAAAAGTAGAGTCTGAAGGAAGACAGTAGGAGAAGAGAAAACGATTATTATTATTATTATTATAATTATTATTATTATTATTATTATTATTATTATTATTATTATTAATATTATTATTATTAATATTATTATTATGTTCA
>NC_068996.1:31204828-31207884 GCF_001194135.2 Octopus bimaculoides | reverse complement strand
CCTGCAGATATTTGCTTATGTAAATTTTAACAGGTGAAATCATGGTACGTAGGTTAATCGTTTTTTTATTTAGTATTTTTTCATTTGTCTTGCCCTTTTACAGTCTGTTGTGTCGCTAAATTTTTACTGAGAACATATTTTTCGTGGTTAGATGATTCGGCATCTACTTCTAGCATATAGGAGTCCACTTTTGCTGGTCATTCCTCTTATTTTTGTATGTAATATAATTTTAATCTTCGGATTTTTTTAATATGCTAGACCACTGGTTTTAATTGATTAATATCAATTTCTACACTTATTAATAAATTTTATATATATATATATATATATACATGTATATATATGCATATATATATATATATAAATACATATATATATATTTATACTTATCGTAGTAGATCACTTATGTCAAACCCTTATCCTAGACAATTTTGTTGACATCATTCTGAAAGCACCATGTTTCCACATACTGATTTTCATTCGAGATGATATTAATTTCTCGTTTCACGTACCCAAAACAATTGGACTGAAAAAATAACAGCAAATGCTGAGTCGAAAAACAGAGAAGCGATTCGCAGTAGATTCATCATAGACTTTATGAGTCTTATCCTTGAGAGTAATAACTTTTTCACTAAGAAAAATTATTTCCAAATTAGAGGTATGACGATGAGAACTAAGTTGCTCCAGTTTATTAAAACTCAGTAATGGAATATTTGGAACAAAAATAGTATCAAAGAGTAGAGGAAAACTATGGCGCTGACTTTAAAATGTAGAGAGAGAGCTTGTGAAAAAGATATCTCAATTTGGAAAAAATCTGTAGATAATTTGGAAAGAATTCAGTGTCCTTCTGAGTAAACTACCTTCAGTTTTGAAATTTACAAAAGAGATCAGCAATACAAATTTACGAATTTTTCGATATAATGGTTATTAAAATCATTAAATATAATGCAAATGTGCTAAAGTTTTTTCTTATTTTTCCTTTCTTCTTTGCTTTCCGGCGAAGAAATTAGTATATAAGGTTTCAAAAATCTTTAAAAATGTGTTTATGTATTAATGAAATAAACATAATAGTATATTTACGATGAACATCGAGTCAGTTCTAATTTCCTATCTGAACTTTATTCCTAACAGTGCGCATATACGCTTACATATATATACATACACATGCACACATATACGCACTCATGTATGTACGTATGCCCTTTTAGAAAAATCAGCAGCCGTGCACGTGGACGTATTTCTGTGTGAGCATGTTTGTAACTGTATGATTTCTGCCAGATTTCTTTCAAATTACTGACATTTTGTATCATTTTTTTTCTATTCCAGTCAATTTGTCAGAAAGCACAGGCAATTCTAAAACGTCTAGTCGTTCGTTAAGTATTTCCTTCGTATATAATTTACGAAAGGTTCTCTATACAATTTCAAGATAATTATAAGTGTTTCCTAAAAATATTCCTATGAAAATGGTGGTTATGACTCACGTTGTTTCTATCTCAGTCACGTCACTCGTGTCTACTAAAATCACACAGAAGTTGCAGAAACATCTTTATATTCAGAAATGCTAGCAGTGTGTTTGAAAGTGAACTAAATAAATTGGAATGTGTTATCTTGTCGCAAGGCCGTATATTGATAGGATGGGAAAATCACTAACTTGAGTGACTAGTACGTGTCTCTAACTTATTTCTAACCAATGTTATATTAAGGAGCCTTATTCTGGCAAAATTTAATATCAGAACATAGATGACGAAAGCTAAATGCGAGATTTACAAATATTCAAGATATGGCCAGCGCATAGACGCCAGTAAATGACTGTTACTAAATTTTATCAATCCCGAAATGATGAAAAATTTCTAAGTATTTTGTCTGACGTGCTAATAATAATAATAATAATAATAATAATAATAATAATAATAATAATAATAATAATAATAACAACAACAACAACAGCAACAACAACAACAACAACAACAACAACAACAACAACAACAATAATAATAATAATAATAATAATAATATTTTTATTCTGTGGATTCATTAAATGTGTCGAATAAGTTGAACTGTCCTTTATGTTTGAAAATAATGAGTTCATCTGAGGAAAACGGTTTCTTTACAATGATGTAATGTTCTCATTAATCAGTTAAAAGAGTCGTTGGAAACGGCTGCAATGAATTGACATCTGTACCTCTTTGTTACTCACTTATATCATATATATATATATATATATATATATACAAAGTAGGGGTTAATTCGCAGGTGATCTAAACGATTGGGTACGCTAGGTAAGTGCTGTAACGGATTACTAGGGCTCCAAGGTTATAGCTGAGACGGTAGTTATGGAGCCATTGCAGATTTCCGATGCAGCGGATATATAATTGTTAAACAGGACACTAGACATTAAGACAAGGCAAACATCTGAAGTCGTATACAATATTATTATAGGAAGAAATTCAAAATCTTACAGCTGTTTCTGGAATATCCTCGAGTATGGGATATTCCGTCATCAGAGACAAATAGGGAAAAAATAGGAAAAATGAGAATGATATATATTAATGAGATGACGACATAGAGGAAGCGAATAAAAGAATAAGGAGATGGAAAGAAAGAAGAAAAAAGAAGCATAAAAGTTCATAGTTCAACTTTCCGAAGTTACAGAAACAAAAGCATAAGTCCTTAGGTGCAATCCTGCATAAATCCATGATTTATGCAGGATTGCATGTATATATGTATACTTATGTATGTATTGTGTGTGTGTGAGTGTGTGTATATGTGTTAGTGTGTATATATATGTGTACGTGTCTGTTTTTGTACTCCCACCATCCCTTGACAACGGAGGTTGGTATTTTTACGTCTCTGTAACTTAGCGATTCGGCAAAACAGACCGATAGAATAAGTACTAGGCTTACAAAGAATAAGTCCTGGGATCCATTTGTTCGACTAAAGGCAGTGCTCTATCTTAGCCGCAGTCAAATGACTGAAACAAAGGAAAAGAAAAAGAATACACACACACATACACACACACACACACACACACACACACACACACATATATATATATA
>NC_068996.1:31200410-31203256 GCF_001194135.2 Octopus bimaculoides | reverse complement strand
TATATATATATATATTTTCTGTATCCTTGTGCAGCTGAAGATTGCTCTGCATTTTACATTTAATATAATGCTCGCATTACTTAAATAAATGGAGTAGCATGAAACGTGCGTACTGCAATAACCTTAAAAATCCGTGTTGCTTTTTTTATATTTTTGATCACCTTGTTTTTGGAATTGTTTGTATAATACCATACTATATTCTGGTGCTTAAACTTAAGTGCCACATTCAATTTTGAATCTAAATTTATATATAGAAACGGGCACCCGTGGAATATAAACAAACATGTCGGACGATACAAGGGGCAGTAATTTACTTTTACTAGTAAGGTATTATTAATGATACGAGTAGCCCGACAATATCGTTTGCAAACTCTTGATTATTTTTAACAGATGTTTTTACTGTGCACACTCGTTAAGGTAAGGGTTAGGGTTAGGGTTAGGGTTAGTTTTAGGGGGAGTATCCTCCAAATATCCACTGCTGTTCAACGCAGAGGCCAACATTATATTTCCGTTTTTGCATCAGAGTTTCATCAATTTCGACAACAACATGTGTACCGTCTATTTTTCTTGAATGTTTTTAAAAATGGGCTACACAAACATCACAAATTGATTCCAATCTGCATATGTTGTGGATGAGGTTATCTCATATTGCACTATTACTGCTTCCCTGTTAGGACCTCTTCTTCTTCTAACACTGATGACCATAAATGTGTAAATGCTATTATTTACCAAATTTCCAACTTACTTTTTTCAAAAAATGAGCCTTCTCTTATGTTTATAGTTTTCTGACAAACAGCACATCTCCAAATTAATATTTTAACAATTGAGCGAGAATAACTTCCACTAACACAAGGCACTCCACAACAAATTTCTTGTCTTCTCTTGATAATAAACCAAATTTTCTACACCAGTTAATGGCCTTTTGTGTCGTTCTCAAATCTATTCCGAGACGGAATAAGGTCATAGAATTAAAAATTCCACGTTCAGGCACAAAATTTGACATAATAATATGTATTGGTTATAAATTGAATTTCAAGAAACACTTGAGAAACGGTGTTCTTACAATTCGCAGACGATATTGTCGGGCCCCTCGTATCATTAATAATACCTGGTTGGTAAAAGCAAATTACCGCCCCTTGTACCGTCCGACATGTTTGTTTATATTCGCGACTGCCCATTTACCGTGTTTTATTTTTTAGTATAAAATATTTCTTTTGTATTCTTGACCATATTGGTATCCAGAGGACAGCTGATTTCCACAACAGAGTATATTTTTCTCGTAATTCTACACAATATCTGGCCAGTTGTGTTTTAACTTTTTGACTCTTTCTATTTTTAAGTTCCACCATTGTTCTTTTGGGCTATCAAATTCAATTTAGTTAACGTTGTCTGATGTTGATTTGCTATTCTGATTCTGCTCCAGAGTTCAGACCACCATATTCTTTTAACTCCTTTGAGGTACTCACTCGTTGCTCCTCCCTATTGATAGGTAAATCGAAAATGATACTCCCGTCTTTTGCAAGATACTTATAGTTTTCCCTAGGAAGTAAATGTCATTCATGTTTGTGTCTTGGATGACTGTGCACGTTTTCCAAATTTTAGCGCCAAGTGTGCACATTTAAGCTTGCCAAATTTTATTCCAATGTCTTCGGAGAATTGGATGGTGTGATTTTGTTGTTTTTTGATGTTGTTAATATTTGGTCCATATAGCTTCAGGCCATCAACAACAAAAAAGATGAGAGATGCTGCTGAATCCAATCAGGTATGATGGTGGAGAGGAGTAATGAGGAAACAAAGAGCAGTAACGACAAGCTATTGCCCTCAAGAATGTTTTTGATAATGTATGGAGTCAAGTTTATTATTTTTATTATTACCTGCAGGAAGGTGTACCAGATTTTGATTAGATGTTGGATGGCAGCTAATAGTAGTAATGGCTAATTGCAATGTTTTTAAGACGTTAGAGAGCGAGAGACAGAACATTGCAAAGATGAGAATCATTAAATGAAATAACATTAGGAAAGACAAAAACCATGAAGAGAACACTAAAGATAAGAGTAAAAGAGGGAAAATTATAAAGATAAGAGTAAAGGAGAGAAAATTATAAGGACCACTTGAAATAGAGATGGTAGACCAAAAACAAATTTAAAAAACGAGATAGACAGACTGTGTTGCATGAAAAAGGTAAAAGAAAAAGAATCAAAGTCGCTGAAAACCAGTGAACAAAAATCAGTTTTCTGATTAGTGTATAGTTGAAATTCTCAATAAAAAATCTTGAAGACCGTATTTTGTTTAAAAATATGCATATAAAATTGAAATTTATGAGAATTTTCTAAACAGTGTGGTCCTTAATAACTGCATTCTTTTAGTAAAAGTTACAACTAATTAATAGGTAACTTTCTCTGTTATAGTACATAGATTATCTAACAGAAAGAAAACCAATTAATTTAATTTATTTAATTACTCAATATATTATTCCCACAGTTTTGTTATTTATGAATTAAACTGGATTTTGCATACTTTCTTTATTTAATTTCCTTCTCTTTTGTTGTTTTTTGTTTTTCTTTTACTTAATTCCTCAAGAAATATCGATAAATGAATACGGTTAAGAAACAATTTCCAATATATGTGTATGCGTGTGTGCGTGCATGCGTGCGTATGTATGGATTCATACTCTGTGTATTTATACCTGGGATGTTTTATAAATCTTAATCGCTATACTAAGATTTAAACACATGAAGAAACATTCAGTGTAACTCAGTTCTCAGTTACATTCGACGTTAATACAGTAATCTTTTCTAAATCCTCTCTCTCTCTCTCTCTCTCTCTCTCTCTCTCTCTCTCTCTCT
>NC_068996.1:31199640-31200400 GCF_001194135.2 Octopus bimaculoides | reverse complement strand
TCTCTCTCTCTCTCTCTATCTCTCTCTATCTATCTATCTATCTCTCTATCACTCTATCTCTCTCTCTATCTATCTATCTATCTATCTATCTCTCTCTTTCTCTCTCTCCCTCACTCTATCTCTCTCCCTCTCTCTCTCTCTTTTTCTGATACACACACACATATACACTGGTATATTCTCCCTTATTGATTATCTTTATAATGTTATTTCTTCCTGTTGTCTTACTATGATACTTTCTTCAACGTCTCTGTTGTTTGGAAGGTATTTGGTAGCTACCTCATAGCATGATGAATGCTAAAATTGCTAATAAGATCATATTGTGTTTGGAAACTGTATTTGTAACTAACTAATATTACTTCTTTTTCGTATTTTCTGATCGCATATTTGTTACACGTTAGCATTGTAATATTTCGATTGAATATCGCAAATTCTTTTACAGGATACCTACCATTTATGTTACGAGTTCTGAACGTTTGTGGATGTCCGTGTGTGCTGATTACGTTGATAAACAACGGGTGGAAACCAATTACCATATGACTTTTAATTACATTGTATCAAATATCATCTAGGTAAAAAAAAACAACTCAGAATTATCCGTTATAAAAATCACTATTCATTGTACATACATACATTCGTTCATGCATACATACATACATGCATCATGTATACATACATACATACATTCATACAAACATATACATACACCCATGTATGTATCAACACAGGCGTGTAAGTACTCATCCACACATACGTATATATA
>NC_068996.1:31191676-31199588 GCF_001194135.2 Octopus bimaculoides | reverse complement strand
TAAATACGTACAAATAGACAGGCAGAAACTGGGAGAATAAAGAAATTATGCTCACTTGTTGAAATCAATTTCCTGCAATGTAAAAGATTAGAAAAAATAAACTATCTATAGGTGCAGGCGTGGTTGTGTGATAAGAAGCTTGCTTCCCGCGCATGCGTCGGTCTATTTGCTGTGTTGATTTTTGACGAGTCGAACGGAATTTTTGTGCTGCTTGACAGCGGTTCGTCAGGGAGTGTTATACCGGTAGAAAAAAATGTATTCAGACCTTAGCGAGTATGAGCTGTCCTCAGTGGAGGAGGAGCTCGTTAAGGCGGTAAATAGAATGGACGAGCATTTGGAAAGGGTAAAGAGTTTTGCTGAGGCTGCAGAGGTAAAGAAAAGGGAGGTGGACCTAGCTGGACTGAAGGAGCTGAGTAAGATGACATAGAAGGTGGGCGGTGATATAAAGTTATTACCCCCAAAAAGGGTTATGGAAAATACGGAAAAGAAGACAATTACCTACAAGGTATACTCAGTGGAGAGTAGGAAGGTGGAGCGGATGGAGATGGAAAAGGTAGAAAAGGCATTGAAGGGGCTTTCGAAGGAAGTGACATAAATAGCGAAAGGAAATGGATATGGGATGGTGGTTGTCCAGTTTAGTACAGCGGAGGAGGCAAAGAGGCTGGTGAGTACAATGGTGAGAACAGAGGAAGTAGTACTTTTACCCACGTACCTTGGAAGATAGACTTCTTAGGTGAGGGTAGAAGGAATTCCACCCGATATAGAACTGGCTTGGATTGCGGCAGCTGTCCTCGCTGGAAGTGAGGAGGAGGTGGCTGTCCTCCAAGCCACGGAAACGGAGGACGGAGGATGAAGAGGAAAAACACTGGACCTCATTATACAGGCAGAGGAGAGGCAATTGGAGAGTTTGGTGGGGACGGTGACGTTGGGAGAAATTGCTTTAAGTGTGTGGGTGGAGGGCAGAATCCCACGATGTTTTAAATGTGGCCAAAAGGGCCACATTAGGGCGCACTGCCCTCTGGAGAGGAAAACGACAGAAGAAGCGGTGGTGGAGACGGAGGAGACGAAGGAAGAAGTACAGATAGATGGAAGGAACAAGGAGGATAAATGGACAGTGACAGAGAATAAAAGGAAAAAGAGAATGAAGAGGAAGAACAGTCAGTGTGATGTGGGATCCCAGACCAACTACATTCCATCCAAGACCACTCAGACCCACCCTCCTCATACAGATGCCAAACCCACCCGCCCGCTTTCCCCACAAGAAAAAAAGAAGAAAGAACAGAAAACCACAAAATTTGCAAGACCCCCTCCCCCGGTGAAAAAGGTTACGTGTACATGGAGGAGAGAATGTTGTCACTCAGCGATGGGGAAAACGGTAAACGAAAGACTACATCAAAGGCTAAAGAGGATTCAGAGGTGGCGAGTGGTGTTACTCAGTGTGGAGCGAGTAACACACTTTTCATATTCTCATTTCCCAGTTATCATTCATGTATCATTATTTTAATATTTTGATTTTAATGTTTTTCATGTTGATGTTCATGTGTCATTCATAGCATCATATTTTTATTTTAATTGCTATATGTTCCTACAGGTGTTGTGTCCCCCTCTATGTAATGCCTTTATGGCAATTTAAAAGAAAGAAAGAAGCTTGCTTTCGGTTATAGACTACGGTCGTTGTTTATGCTTCGTGCTGAAATTATCGTTGGATTTACCGTTGGATCATTGTTACGACTGCTGTTATTTTTGAATTTGTTACTATTATTTGTTGAACTGTTCTGTTTCTCGGTTACGGGAAATAGAAATTGTTACATATTTTCTGTGGCCGTTGTGGCATTGTATATATATATTTCTGTTAAAAAATTGAACTGTTTTAAAGTCTTTGCAGAACTATTTGTGTGTTCTGAATTGAACTGTTTTTGAATTGTTTTAAACTGTGTCGTAATGTTTTGATTGAACTGTTTGACCTCTTCTTGAGGAGAATTTAAATTATTTTATTATTGTGTTTTCTCTGTTCTTTGGTTATCAATTTCGGCCGAGTATGTCGGTCAAATTATCAGAGAAAAATGTGCTCTCGAAGAGAGTAATGCTGATGTTGACAGTAGTGTCAAAAATGTGAAGAAATTTTCGGCGGTTGCCGCAGTGGCAACCGAAAATATTGATATTCTTGTAGGAATACTACAGGAATATTTCAAAAGAATGAAAGGATGACGGTGATGTGAAAATATCACCATCCTCCAACACTGTGGATACGGAGAGAAAAACAATTTTGTTTAAAACCTACCGTACAGAAAACAGGCGCTTCAAGCACTTTGAAAAGGAGAAAACTGAAAAATGTCTTGCCACAATATGGAAAGACATAACTTACATTGCAAGGGGCAAGACATATGGTACCGTGGAGGTGCGTTTTGCCACAGAGGAGATGGCCCGCAGGTACTCTGTGATGCCCCTGAAAACTAAAGAAGTGGTACTTCTGCCAACCTACATGGGGAGACGTACTTCCCGTGTAAAGGTGACAGAAGTGCCACCAGAAGTGAATCCGAGTGAGGTATTGGCTGCCCTGTTGTTTAACAGGGCGGATAAGATCGTTTCTCCAAATCATATGCTCTGCCCCCCCCCCCAGAATTGCCTCGGGCAGAGCATCTCGGCAATCATTCAGGGGGCCCAGGAAGATATCGAAATGCTTCCAGATAGGGTACTCGTGGGTGACAATACTACATTAAAAATCCAAGTGGAGGGTAAACAAACCACATGTTACGAATGTGGCAAAGAGGGCCACATTAGGGCAGATTGTGACGACGAAAAAAGAAGATGGCGCAGGCACCAAGCCCTTCAAGTGTAAAAAATATTCCTACTCCAACACACACACACCAACTCCCACAAAAACAAAAACTCCCACACCCGCTGCTGTGGTGCCGGTCCCCAAACAAAATAATGAAAAAAACCCAACCCCTTCACGCACAAGCTCCTACAAAAACAAAATCACCGGCCCCTTGAAACCTGAGGCACCTAGTGGAAAAATTTCCCCAAACGATATCATGGAGATATCAAAAGGGGAGTTTACTGTAGTACGGAAACGTACATTGGCACCATCCCCATCTACATCCCCTTCAAAAAATACAAGCAAATCACCACAGACAATAAAAAAAAGACCCCGCACAATCGTCGCTGTGAAAAAAGACAAAGAAAACATTATTTCGGTAGAATTTAATACAAAAGATGAATATACCAATGACATTGTAGCGCATCACACAACAAAACTGTACTCCCAATACAAAGACCTGAAAAGTAGAAGCGCCTTGATAGGGGAAATTCTATACGGAGAATTAAAGGAAAGGCATCCTCCAGCCATCCGGAGGATTGTAGATTTACTTAAATATATGAAGAAGGAGGAGAAGGAAGGGACTGATTTACGTGTGGTGAAATCGTCCCCAGCATCTCCAGTGAAGGGAAAGTAGAACCTTTACTTTTAGTAATGACCTTACTTAACATTGGTTGTTTGAGAAGCAGGCTTGTTTCCTCGACAACCTCAGATCGCACGATATACATGTGATGGTTGTTACAGAGACCAAGCTGGACAGTCTACAAACCTCCTCGCCTCTCCTGAATGGCTATGAGAAAATCGTGTCTTCTAGCCAGACCGGAGAACGTGGGGGTGTAGTGGTACTGATCTGTAATGGCTTGGTTCTGCAGACAAGTACAGTCTATGTGGCCCTGAGGGTGGGCTGGTTGTCCTTGATGTGACATACAGCAGCAAGGCCTTCAGGTTGATCGGTATCTACGCACCTTGTGCTAGAGCATTACAAACTGATTTTTATCGGCGCCTAGAGAACTTTCTCGTGAATTCGAAGACATTAGCGGTATTAGGAGACTTTAACACTATCGCTGACGCACGCATCGATAGTGTTGGCTTAACTGGTAGGAAAGTAAACTCACGTCTCGTAGATCTGCTTAAGCGCTTTCAGCTGGCAGATCGTTACAGGTTTGACCATCCGAACGTCCCAGAGTGGACCTGGATGAATAGTAACGGAAGGTTCAAGTCTTACTTAGACAGGATAGTGATAAGAACTAGAGATAAGGCTAGTTTTAGTTGTTCACAGCTTGTTCAAGTGTCCTACACTGACCATAGAATGGCTAAATGTAGGCTGAACATAGGTAGTACAGTTAAGCGAGGATCTGGCTACTGGAAGCTAAACAAATCTATTTTGACTTGCGAGGCATACCATAGCCGGATTAAGGAACTAGTACAGAGGGCGTTAACCAGCGCCGTGTTTAATAAACGGTGGTGGTTCGCCCTAAAGAGAGCCATTCGTTTTGAGTCTATTAGGTTTAGCCAACAGCTAAGACTAGATAAGGCCAGAATAGAAGGGCAATTAGTTAGGGACTTAGAGGAGGCGTTGAGGTTGGGCTATGCATCCCACATTTTGGCAGCGAGAACGGCCTTAGACCGTCACCGTCACACGAGTGGTGCAGAGTTCGGGCTAAAATGCGAGCATTGGGCCGTGAGGGAATTACTGTTGCCGGATGGGCCCGTACGGTAAAAACCCAGCGTGGCAATGATGCCACAATTAGGTTTCTGGTTGATGACAATGGGTGTTCGGTCGATGGACGGGACGAGATGTGGGAGGCGCTTTACAAGCACTTTACTGAGTTGTTCGGGAAGAGCGGGATGCTGGATCATGGTAAGGAATTAGGGATTTCCTGTCTGGCGGCCCGCGTCTCTCGGCACGAGAGGCTGAGTACTCTGAAGGGCCAATCACAGCCAAGCAGGTGATCGAGGTGCTGGGTGAATGCCTCGGGGAGTCGTCACCGGGTCTCGATAGTCTACCTTATGAATTCTATAAAAGTATGCCAGACTTGTTCGGGCACCTGCTGACCAGCGTTTACACCAACTGGCAGCAGAATGGGAGAATTTCCAAGTCTGGGGTGGTGACGCTGATGAGAAAGGGACCCCGAGCCTGAAAGGGGCCCCTAATCGTCCCCGAGCAAGGAGGACAAGATAAGTAATTTTAGGCCCATAACTCTGCTAAACACAGAGTTAAATTATTTTGACCATGGTGCTAGCGAAAAGGTTGGTACCGGTCGTGGACAGACTTGTTGGGGGGGCGCAAACTTGCGCTATCCCGGGCAGGTCGAGCCACGACAATCTCCACCTTATACGCTACTCCTTAGAGAGGGTAGGGAAGCTTTCTGATGCAGAGGGGGACATTGGTACATTTAGACCAGTCTAAAGCATTTGATAGGGTCGTCCATTGGTACTTGGCGGCGGTCCTCGAGAAGGCTGGCCTGGGCCCGACCTTCCGAGGTTGGATTGCTGCTTTGTACAGCGACATCGAGACTGTCGTTAAAGTGAATGTCTCCGCTTTTGTATGTATTGGCTCTTGTGCCTTTGCTGCGGAAGCTAGAGGCACTAGGGGCGCGCCGAATTATTTGTGGTGTGGAAGAGGAGCTATGGCGTATGCGAATGACATCTCCATCATCGAGGCGATCAAAAGTTACGAGGCGATGGCAGGAGCAAAGGTTAACTCGGTACCTGGAGGGGAAAGCCGATGGCGTCCAATAACGTCGTGAGCGAATGACGGAAGGTCCTGTTAAGCTGCTCGGGGTCTGGTTTGTCCCAGACTTCCAGATAGAGAAAAAGTGGAGTGAGGTAACTAGCAAGGTGACTGCTCTAACCCAGACCTGGTCTGGGTGGGCGTTATCCTTGCTAGGGAAAGCAGAGGTGGTGCAGATGTTTATAGCATCAGTTATCACCTACCGCCTGACCGTGGTGCCTTGCCCCGATTTGTGGCTGAACAAGTTGGAGAGAATCCTTTACTGCTTTTTGTGGTAGGGAGGAAAGCCTCTTGTGAAGCGCTCTGTCTGCTGCCAGAAACCGCTAAAGGTGGACTAGGGATGCCTTGGCTGAAGATGCGAAAACTCACATGGTTCCGGGCTCAGTCCCACTGTGTGGAACCTTAGGCAAGTGTCTTATACTATAACCTCTGGCTGACCAAAGCCTTGATAGTAGATTTGGTGGATGGAAACTGAAAGAAGCCAATTGTATATATGTATATGTGTGTGTGTGTGTGTCTTTGTGTCTGTATTCGACCCCCACCACCGCTTGACAGCTGGTGATAGTGTGTTTATGTCCCCGTAACTAAGTGGTTCGGCGGAGTGGGTTTAGGCTGCCAATTGATCTGCAAGCTTTCTCACATATACAGTATTTAACTCAATCTTTTGTCATGAACGTACTGCAGTCAAATTTTTATCTGACCCGATTAGTTGATGATAACTACTATGTTCCGCAGATCAAGCTTATTATATCCACTTCACAAATTGTGTGCAATTTGCTTAAATACTTCAAGAGAATTGCTTGGTTTGTTCAAGATCATTTGATCTAATAGTGACAATATTTTTTCACATATTTTAAGTGACTTAAGAAAGGTTATACACAGTCCTTAAAATGTAATTTTACTTCATACTGAATGGTACTTATAAGCACAAACTAATCATATAGTATGTTTCAAGATTCTCCAAGAATTTTTTATGCAAAGTGACTGCTCATGAGTTCGCGTGTGCGATTGTGTGTATGTGTGTGTGCGTGTGTGTAATAGGTTATGGTATTTATACGAACAAAACAGACTAGTGTATATATAGAGAGAGAGGGAGAGAGTGGGGGGAGAGGCAGAGACAGAGAGATAGTGAATAAACATATCAAGTAATGTAGAGCTAGTCCGCTGTATCTCAAAGTTTCATGTCCATAGCAAATCATAATAAATAACTCGAAGTTTTACTTCAATATCTGTGACACATATGAGTTGTTACTTTCTTCCGCCCTGTTTTTGAAACTACTTTTTAGGCTCCAAAGTACATTGGGTAGAACGACCTATATCACTATAGATAGAAATAAAGAGAATAGCGAGGATTGTAAATAAATTGCTATGTGATAGTAAATAATGGTTTCAAATTTTGGCACAAGGCCAGCAGTTTATGGGGAGGGACTAAGTCGATTGCATCGATCCCAGTGCTCAACAGGTACTTATTTTATCGACCCCATAAAGATGAAAGGCAAAGCCGCCCCCGGTGGAATTTGAACTCAGATCGTAAAGATGGATTAAATGCCGCTAAGCATCTTGTTCAACGCGGTAACAATTCTGCCAGCTCGCTGCAATGTGAAAGTAAATATTAAAAGTCAATATCCCGAAGCTATGAAGCTATATATTAATGTGTTTTTATTGAGTTATTCTTCACCCTATTTAGTTCAATCCATATCTTTTTACCAACAACATTAACACTTCTAGCAAATCAGCCTATAATGTATTCCCCTTAATTGTTCACAACTTCTTGAGAACAGTCTACTTGCTTTTTAATGCCTGGATGGTAGAAATCATCAGATCTTGATTCCAAGAATTCGTTGAGCTACACTTTTACCTTCACGTCGTTGTTAATCGAAATACCTCTTAGACTGTTGGAGAGCTACACAAAATGGTGAAATTTTGAAGGTACTATATCAAGGGAATACAATTCGAGTAGTATATTTCCCTTCCTTCTAGCGTAGAAATCATTGCTGTACAATTCTTTCATTAATAGCGCTTTCTCCGTACACAGCATAGATGTCCCCAGTGGTTTTGGTAGCTTTGGACCTTTGATTGAAAGTGAAGAAAAGCAGTTATCGAAAACGGTTGTACTTTTTCCTATCAAGCACTGCTTCGTCATAAGCTTGAGAAAAGGTAAAATTTTACTTTAAATTTCAAGAACGATAAACGTTGTAGAGGAAGAATAGATCACAAGAAAAAATATCAAACACTATGATAAAAGTACTGTTCGTGTTAATTCAAATAACATTGGAAAGAAACGAATGAATTTATATGGTATGCCAATAAATGGAATAGTGAGTTATCTGCGAAGATTGACGGTATAAATGGTGTGTATA
>NC_068996.1:31187422-31188045 GCF_001194135.2 Octopus bimaculoides | reverse complement strand
TGTGTGTGTGTGTGTGTGTGTGTGTGTGTGTGTGTGTGTGTGTGTGTGTGTGTGTGTGTGTGTGTTTGTGTATGTGTATGTGTCTGTGTATCTGTGCGTATGCGTGTGTGTAAGTGGAGGTGCAGGCATGACTGTATGGTAAGAAATTTTATAACCAACCACCTGTTTCTGAGTTCAATCCCACTGCATGTGACCTTGGGCAACTGTCTCTTACTATAGCTTTGGGCCGAATAAAGCCTTGTGAGTGGATTTGGTAGACAGAAACAAAAAGAAGTCCGCCTATATATATATAAAGGTTTAGATTTAGATTCAAAAATTGAATATGGTACTTATGTTTAGGCACCAGAATATAGTATGGTATGGTATTATATAAAGACCATTCGAAAAACTAGGTGATCAAAAAATCAAAATAAGCAACACGGATTTCAAAGATGGTTGCAATACGCACGTTTCATGCTACTCCATTTATTTAAGTAATGCGAGCATTACATTAAATGCAATATGTAGAGCAATCTTCAGCTGCACGAAAATGCAGAAAATTACAGTAGAATAGACGTATTATAATTGTGGCAACATTTCAAATCCAAGTGGGAGGAAGAATACATAAAAATCCATCTTGACAT
>NC_068996.1:31183240-31185885 GCF_001194135.2 Octopus bimaculoides | reverse complement strand
ACTTTTTTCTACAGTTGCACATGGTGGTGCTATCAACCCCACCTATATTATTTCTAATATCTCTATTATTATTATTACAATTATTTACACTAATATTATTTATCAATTCCTCAATTCTACTATTAGGTATATTTTGATCATTTCCATCATTATTTAACCCGTTTCCTGATGCTGTCAGTTAGAATTATTCCTCCAACATTAGGCATATTGATATTATATGAACTAGGTCCCTGATTCCTATTATTTTCATTGGAGTTGAGCCTATCATCAACTTCAGTTAAACTCTCAACATCAATACTGCTGCATTCTATTTGTTGGTCAAAATTATGGTTGGTAGGACTAAGCATATTATTATCCTCATAATTTCCATTGTCACTGTTATTTTCACTTCTATTTATATAATCATTAGTAGTATCATTATTGGTATTTGCTAGATTATTATTTTTGTATAAACTAACTACATTTCAGTGTTAAATCTCTTAACGAGGACATTTCATTTTATTGTTATTAACATACCTCTTATTGTTAAAATATTGTTAAAATATTGTTTTAACTAATATTGATGTCTGTAAAACAATACTGATGCTCTATTCAGACTAAAGAAAAAGCCCTGTTTGACCTATATACCTAGGGTTTAATTCCTCAACATTTTGATAGTAGTAAAAAAAACCCAACCTATAAGAGTGTTGCCACTCTGACCAGAGGAACCTTTATAACCATATCCTTTTATAGCCATGTCCATGCATAATGCTTACACCTTCCCTTTCCTTAGAAGTGATTGTCCCTTATACTATTACTACTAGATAAGATACAATAAAATCAGAAACAGTTAGAATATTTGCCTAGAACCAATTACTAGCCTGATAGACTTGGCTATGTCAAGATGGATTTTTATGTATTCTTCCTCCCACTTGGATTTGAAATGTTGCCACAATTATAATATGTCTATTCTACTGTAATTTTCTGCATTTTCGTGCAGCTGAAGATTGCTCTACATATTGCATTTAATGTAATGCCCGCATTACTTAAATAAATGGAGTAGCATGAAACGTGCGTACTGCAACCATCTTTGAAATCCGTGTTGCTTATTTTGATTTTATATATATATATATATATATATAAGTGGAATGACCACTAGGTGTATTCCTAATATGTTAAAGGTAAACGCCATACGGTCTGACCACTAAGAAAAATTGTTCTCAAGAAAATTCGACAAACGCCAGAACGTAAAGCGAACAAGACAAACGAAAAGATACAAAATATAACGATTAGTCACATACCTTAATTTCATTGTTACCATTTACATTAAGTAAATGTATGTAAATCCTCAGTGTGACCGTCATGGAAAATATATCTGCAGAACTATACACGAGATGTCCTCCCGAGAACATGCATACTGTTCTATCAATTATATTTGGTGGTATATTTCAAATGTCTTCGTTTTGGCACGCCAAAGCCGGAAATGACCCTGCAGAAAATAATTTTCTGCTTCGAAGATTGCCGATTAGAGAACATGGTTATTTAAATTTAAATAATAAGGGTAAAAATTGCTATTAATTAGATTAATATCAATTTAAAACAGTGGCCCAGCATATTGAAGAAATCTGAAGATTCAGAAAATTATATTACATACATATAAGATATATAAATATATATATATATATATATATATATAATAAATGAATACGTAAACTTATGGGGTGCGTTTGAAGTAAATTAATAAAGCGGTTAAAGCACAAACTGTTTCTCCCTTGTGCTCAGAAAAAAAGCGGTTCACTTCTATATATTCACCAAATGCGTATTTTTGAAAATTTGGGTAAATCAATGTAAATCTGTCGAAGACTTTGAGTACTATAAGTAGCTATAAACTATATTGCAAGTGTTGTGACCAATGAGACAAAACATAGTTTAACCAGATTATCTACTTTTCATAGGCATGCCTACAACTGTGTATTTAGAAAAAACACCTCAGCAATTTTATTTTACATTGTTCTGTCTTTCTGTCTTATTCGAATCTTTTCTCTGTACGAGTTTGTGTGTGTATGTATGTGCGTGTGCGTGTGCGTGTGTGTGTGTGTGTGTGTGTGTGTGTGTGTGTGTGTGTGGTGTATACATATGTATATGTGAGATGAGGAATCATAATTTATATAACTGACATATTCAGATAAGTGCCTTCAGCATCAATGCTGTAGTCAGAACATTTTGGTTGAAGTATCCTCTTGCCTTCACCGTATACCTGTCGGATTCAGAAATATTCATTGCATTTATAGCAATAAATATGTTGTTAAAACTAGTAACACTCTAAAGATAGAGATAGCGAGATCCCCTGCAAATAACGCGTTACTCCTAATAAATAGAAACAGGATACATTACATAATGTTGTTGGAGATGACCAAAAGCAAGGCAGGATTGCCACAGTTGAAATATCTCTAAGCGTGGATGTTTTCGTTGAGGTTCTCGCCAAGGTGTAACCAGTAACATTTGTTGACAATATGGTGCCAGTTATTATTAATGTAACTAATACTTACATGCACACAGATATAATGATAGATAGATAGATAGATAGATAGATAGATAGATAGATAGATAGATAGATAGATGTATATATATATATATATATATATATATATATATATATATATATA
>NC_068996.1:31181416-31183061 GCF_001194135.2 Octopus bimaculoides | reverse complement strand
ATACATATGTATATATATATATTTATATATATGTATATGCACATATATATGTATGTATGTATGCACATATATATATATATGTATGTATGCACATATGTATGTATGCACATATGTATGTATGTATGTATATATGTATGTATGTATGTGTGTATGTATGTATATGAAAGAAGGTTTGAAAATGTAATTTTAAAGATGTTTATTCACTTCTTGGGTAGCAATTGTCTTGGCCCGTTCTATTCCATTGTCAACTAATGATGCTGGGTAATGTCTTTTGAGAAGAACTACCTTTAGTTCCTGGAGTCTTTTATTTCGTATTCTATAATTTGAGACAATTGTACAGATTATTCTCGCTAGGTCGAAGGGAATGTTTGTCTTCGTGTGCTTTGGGTGATTGGAGGTGAACAGAAGGTATTGTTTGGAATCAGTTGGTTTGTAGCGTATATAAGTTTCAATGTTGGTGCCTTTTTTATAATAAGAATGTCAAGAAAAGGAAGTTGGTCTTGACTATATTCATTGTAAATTGTTGACACTGTTGATTAAGTTTTTGAAATCAATGGGTTGGTCGAGTGTGTGGGACCATAGGATGAGGCAATCATCTAAGTAACGTTTCCAATTCTTCAACAGGTATTTATGGGAAGACAAACCGTATTTTGATTTGGATTCTTCATAAATTTGTAATTCTAGGTAGGCCATCACTAGGTTTGCATAAGTAGGGGAAACTATAATGCCCATTGCAGTCCCTGACAACTGTCTGTAGGTATTATTATTAAAATTCAAAAAGTTGGTTTGAGGGTAAACTTAAGGCCCTCGATGATAAGTTCTTTTTTTTATTCTTTCCGGGACCTCATTGTGGTATTTTTCTAGCCAGAATTTAATGGCTTCCAGTCCATATTGATGTGGGGTCGTAGTGTAAAGGTTTATTACATCAAAGGGGACAACGAAAATGTCTTTATTGGTATATTTGGGGAGATGATTTAGTAGGTCCAGGTCATCTCTTACAATACTTGCTATGCATTTAAGTATTGGTTTTAAGAGGATATCGGTAAAGTTGCTTAATCTGTGTGTTTCACAGTTTGGGTCTGCCACAATTGGTCTCAGTTTGAGATCAGTGAATTGTGGTACAATGATGCAGATTGAAGTGGACTTTTTGCAAGCTTCGGTAATTATTTAGCTCTTGTGGATTTTTGGAAGCCCGTAGAGGATGCTGGTTTTGCAATTAAAATTTGTTAGGTAGTTACATTCCTTTGCTGTTAAGTTATTTCCATGTTGGCAAATGAGTGGGTGTTTAATTTAGTAATTGTTTTTGATTGCTGGTAGTTGACTACTCTTTCATAGTAGAGGTGACACACAGAGTTTTTGTATTGTTCAGTATCCATAATAACGACAGTACTACCCTTATCTGCTTCGTTGATTGTGATGTCATGATTGTTTTGTAACTCATAGATGATTTCCCATTCCCTTTTACTGGTGTTGGGTTTGGGTTTAGGATGTGGAAGTTCACTATAAGAAAAGTTTTAAATGTAGTCACAAAATTTGTCCAAAGTTTTGTTTCTGGCTTCTGTGGGATTATAATTGCTCTTGTTACGAACCATTGATTCGTCGCTATTAATTTCTTTGTCAAAATATATATACACGTATATATATA
>NC_068996.1:31177322-31181110 GCF_001194135.2 Octopus bimaculoides | reverse complement strand
ATATATATATATATATATATATATAATGGATAATAAAACGAATGATTTACACCTTGTAGCATACTGGTAAAGCACGGTCACTTTCACAGTGATCGTTATGTAATATGGTAAATGAAAGACAGTAGATGGAATATACAAGAATTTATTATTAACTACGACAATTGTTTCGACACATCTAGCATCGATTCCTTTTGGGTGGAACGCTCAACAACTGGTTCAGGAGCATCCAGCGGTGCAGATGTATCTCGTCGGGTTATAAATAAATACAATTCGCTAAAATAACTGTTCGGCAATGTAACTTCTCGTTTTGTAGAAAGAAAAGCAGCCAGACGGAGGAAATATCTTCATTTATATAGAAGATCAAAAATAAACACACAGATGGCAAAAAGAGAAACGAACACGCAATCCAGCGAGAAGAGTATTTAAAATAACCGTTAACGAATATGGACG
The DNA here is from genome assembly GCF_001194135.2 of Octopus bimaculoides. Lineage (NCBI taxonomy): Eukaryota > Metazoa > Mollusca > Cephalopoda > Octopoda > Octopodidae > Octopus > Octopus bimaculoides. Next base: position 31,180,660 of record NC_068996.1, on the reverse strand, counting down.
TATAAACACCTTCCAGCAAGCTGCATGACGCGAGTACACTTGCTCATACAAGCATCCGCAAAAATGTGAACATACGCACACGTAAGGCTTGGTACACTCATGATCACAAAGCGAGTTAACTATCTACTTGGTGTTTGTAAGAATGAGGAGTTTAAAAGTAAATTTAAGTCATCCATACCTTAAAGTAAATTAAATTATGTTAACGGTTGCTCAAAATTCATTCCCGCTGCTTGTGCGAAAGTACATATATATGCGTGTAGGCATCTCGAGAGTCGATCAGAAATTCTATCAATGATCTCAGTAGTCCACAGAATAGACAGGGATTCCTCGGAGCAGAGATGGCATCTCCTGGAAATTATATTGTATGGTTTCGTGGGCAAAGTTATGCTGTACTTCATTTCATCCTCCTTCAGTCGCCATACAAAATCTGCCGAAGATATTGAATGTCTTTTTTATTGATTCTCTTAAAGCTGACAACATGGTTGCGATAACGATTCTTAAATGAATCAGCAGTCTGCCCAATGTAAACCTACGGCCTTTGGTTCACGGTATATTTATATACAAGATTTGTACTCATACGGAGATTTATTAAAGGACATTTTAATTTTTCTGTGTATGAGCAATCCTGATTCCATTTTCCAGCGTTTTTGCCGTATTACCTGTATCATAAGTATTTCTACTAATACAAATTGGTCGTAACTGGTATTTATCATTGCGGTTTACAGCTCCTTGGTTGGTATTTAGAGGCAAATGTTCGCTAGATCCAGTAGGTGGGTTATTGAACCTTTGCCGCATTTTATTATTGTTTATGCGATGCATAAGTTGCTCTAAATTAGCAGAGTTGGCCTAGGATACCTTCGCGGTGTGCCGATTAAAAACAGCAGGATACCGATTACATTTAGGAAAACACACGTCCAAAGCATCAAAAAATTTCCCAGCGATTTTCGTTGAAACATGCGAACCGAAAATCGAGTTGAACCAGTGGAACAATTATGTCGCCTGTGTCTATGGGATTTCGTTGGTAGCTCATTGATATGACCAATTCTTCCTGGCCTGTATTCTTTATCTGAGTTCTCAAACCATGACGTTGTGGGGATATACAATGTGTATCACACTTGGAGGAATTATCAGTGTTGTGTATGCCTGCTACTTGTATATATTGAATTTTTTCACGGTACCCAACCCTAGCTAGAACAGAATTATAATAAATTGCATGAAATTCGAAAAATTTAGTATTAGCGGATAATCTAGAGATTGTTGTTGAAATATTCTTAACTAGTCCCCGTATAATCGAGGGTAGATGGTTGGACGCTACGTTAATGTACTTAATATGATCATTTTGCTTATGAAATGGTTCAACTAATTTAGTATCAAGACAGAAGGTAGCATCAAGAAAATCTACTCTACGATAATCTTTACCCATAGTAATATGTTTAGTCCTACATTTTTGAAAAGTCTAAAGGAATTTTTCCTATGCCTTTCTAACTGTACTGTGCTACTTTTGTCCACAGGGAAAAAAGGCGTCATCCCTATACAGACCTCCTGTTACTTCCGGAAAGGAAGATTGGATTAAGGAAAGGATATATATTCCGAATAGGTCACTGACCTGAGCAGAATCATATGAGCCCATTGCTGTATCAAATGCATTCACCCTATCTAATCTACTCCATAATCTACCATCAAAATCTACTAGAGTGGCTCGCGCGGCAAGTATAGTATCTATTTCTCGTCGGGGCAAATCGGAATTCTTCACGCTAAAAATCAGGGCTTGATTAAATACGATCGGATGAATAGTGGCACAAATTTATATAAATGTATTGTGCACATAAGTGGAGAGCCTTATGTTTACATAGGGCAGGCGTCTGATTCATTTAAGAATCGTTATCGTGACCATGTTGCCAGCTTTAACACAATCAATAAGAGACATTCAACATCTTTGGCAGATTTTGTATGGCGACTGAAGGAGGATAAAATGAAGTACAGCATAATTTTGTCCAAAGTAAGGTACGCGAAACAATACAATATACCTTCCAGGAGATGGCATCTCTGCTCCGAGGAATCCCTGTCTATTCTGTGGACTACCGAGAATAGAATTTCTGATCGACTCTCGAGATGCCTACACGCATATAAATGTACTTTCGCACAAGCAGCGGGAATAAATTCTGAGTAACCGTTAACATAATTTAATTTACTTTAAGGTATGGATGACTTAAATTTACTTTTAACCTCCCCATTCTTACAAACACCAAGTAGATAGTTAACTCGCTTTGTGATCATGAGTGTACCAAGCCTTACGTCTGCGTATGCTCACATTTTTGCGGATGCTTGTATGAGCGAATGTACTCGCGTCATGCAGCTTGCTGGAAGGTGTTTATACGTCCATATTTGTTAACGGTTATTTTTAATACGTTTTTCGCTGGATTGCGTGTTCGTTTCTCTTTTTACCATCAGTGATTTTATTCATTTGTCACCCTACGAGATACATCTGCTCCTGAACCAGTTGCTGAGTGTCCCAACTATGAAGGATCAATGCTAGATGTGTCGAAACAATTGTCGTGATTAATAATAAATTCTTGTATATTCCATCTTCCGTCTTTCATTTGCTATATATAAGGCGTAAATATTCAGAAGGGAATATTTATATAGATATTATTTTTGTTGTTATTATCTGCGGTAAATATAAATAGTTGATAATGACAACAGTAATATAGGTGGTTGCCGGCCTTAAATAGTATTAGATAGTTTTAGAATTAGAATTGTTATTTATCATAAGGGCACACAAGGCGCCTACCTGCAAGAAAGATGTGTTAAAACACTCAGTTAAACCACCAATAGCACTGACAAATTCAACAGAAAAACAACAGCAGTCGGGTGAAATCGTTAAAGAATTGTAACATACCAAGACAGCTCAAAGCTATACATTTTGATATTTGGATACACTTGTATCATGATTTCATCAGCGAGTTTTACCAAGTAAAAAAATGTCATCTCGTTGATGAAAGTTAAGGCTTTTCGCCAGAACTCGAAATCATGATACAAGTGTATCCAAATATCAAAATGTATGGCATTGAGCTGTCTTGGTATGTTAGAATTCTTTAACCCGTTTGCCCGACTACTGTTGCTTTCCTGTTGAATTTTTCAGTGCTATTGGTGGTTTAACTTTCTAGCAGGTAGGCGCCTTGTGTACCCTTATGATATATATATATATATATATATATATATATATATTTCATATATACATATACATAAATATATATATATATATATACATATATATTATAATATAGATTTAATCAAAAGATTAAATGTGGTACTTAAAATGTTTGTGGCACCAGAAT
>NC_068996.1:31173861-31176854 GCF_001194135.2 Octopus bimaculoides | reverse complement strand
CAGGAATTTAATTTCTATATATTCTATTTGTTCTTCTTTCTAGAAGGAGGGGTAAGATAGCAGTAATTTCAATTTAGAGGAAGGTAGATTAGGTAGTAGTAAGGGAAGGCAGGTTAGAGGTAAATCAAGAAAGAGGAAAAAAGAGAGAAGAAGAAAGGAAAAGAAAATTTAAAAAAAAAACAAATATAAAAATAAAAATAAAAATTGAAGAACAATACCCTAAGGAGTGGCAAGAGGAAATTTAAGGTAAGGGAATTTAGGTCAAGATATTGAAGAATTAAAGGAAATTACTAAGATTATATCTATTCGTCTGTGTATTTAGAATAATTCAACAATCTATAGAATATTAAAAAAATTAAAACCATAGAGAACATTCATAATTAAATTGGAATAAGACAAACGCTTATAGTTAAATAAGAATAAGATATACATTTATGTGGGGTAGGAGAAGAGAGATTTTATTTATAAGAAAACCGTAAGTGAGAATATATCAATGGCCATAACAAATCAAAGTAAGAGGGGGAGAAGAAGGAGAAAAGGGGAGGAATAAAGATAGAAAATCAGGACTAAAACTAAGAGTATTAAAGCTATAGTTTCAAAAATGATAATATGGTAGAAGAGACCTAGGATTAGCTTGAGAAATGTAGGAATATTATCAGAGGGTTGGGAAAGGTTAAAATTTATTCAAAATTTTATACTTTAAAGCTATAACCTAAATAAAGTAGTTAATAGTCTGGGAAACGAAAGGGATTAAAATAATATATTACTAGTAAGATTTATATTTTAAAATATTTAAAGGTGCAGGAATAACGATGTACACATAGAACCCTAAGGTCAGATCTATTGTTAATTAGATTAGGATTATCCTTAAGTTTAAAAATTTCATAAATTTGCATAGAGCATGGTCCACAGCTGTATCCACTATTTCTATAAGGTTGTGCCCTCCTGATGATTTCCCATTTAAGGTTAAATCAATACCATTTTCCTTCAATTCCCAAATTTTACTAGATTGAAACTGAAATTACTGCTATCTTACCCCTCCTAGAAAGAAGAACAAATAGAATATATAGAAATTAAATTCCTATTTGGTTCACTAGACTGTTGATTAACAGCCCAGTCAAGATGTTATCCTCTTCATCTTCTACTCATGCATTTACACACATTTACAAAACGGCTTTCTGAAATGAAATTCCATTATGCAGCTGAGGAGTACATTTTCACTGCACATCTTATGTGGTGTTCTCACTACATAAATAAATGAAACTTGTACGAAACGTACGTACTGCTATAACCTAATACATTTTTGTTGCTTTTCTTCAAACATATATATATACATATAACATAGGTATGGCAAATAGCCGAATCCTATTGCCACACATATGGCCTTCGAACAGCGACCCTCTCCAGCCAGAGATTGACCAGTTTCCAACTGTTTCACTATGCCGTCTAAATTGAGCCTAAGTTCCTGTTCAAAGAGATAGGACGTCACCCTCACCGGCGACACGCCCAAAGACCATCAGAATTTACGGGAACATGGTTTTCCTGAAGGCCATGTCATGTTTTACAGTCTTTACAATGTTCAAAGAGCAATGAGTAGTAGTCATAATGAAGGTGTTTTGATACCCGGCGTTAACCATCATAGCACGGGTAACTCTTTTCTTATAATCAGATGGCAGACAATCCTCAATGTCAACTACCTATTCCTGCCTAATGGCTCACTGACTGCGGACCCTACATGGATAAGTGAAGTGCTCAGTGCACAATTCAAGAGTGTTTTCACTTCTCCTCTGAGTCACATGCAGATAAAGAACCCAGCTGATTTCTTTGACAATAGCACTCAGCAGAAAAAGACTGCATTCATTACCTACATTGACATTGACGAGGAAGATGTAATAGCTGCCATAAACGAAATGAGCTCAAATTTGGCAACTGTAAACAAGAATTAGCGGGACCACTCTGGATACTATTCCAGAGTTTCCTTGCAAGTGGTAAACTTCCCAAAAAGCTGAAGGAAGGCACCATATGTCCTATCCATAAAGGTGGAAGCAGAGCAGAGGCTGGGAACTACAGGCCCATCTCTCTGACTTCACATATTAGCAAAGTCATGGAACGAATTGTCAGAAGGAGATTGATTGCGTTCCTAGAAGAAAATGACTTGCTGAATGAGACCCAGCATGGTTTCCGTCCAGGTAGAAGCTGCTTCACGCAGCTCTTGCAGCATTATGACTGGGTCCTGAAGCAGCTACTTGACCATTCAAATGTTGATGTGATATATCTCGACTTTGCAAAAGCCTTTGACAAAGTTGATCATGGCTTGATATGTCACAAGCTGCGAAACCTTGGCATAGCTGGAAAATTAGGAGAATGGCTGCATGCCTTCCTGAATGGTAGAAGTCAGACAGTTGCAGCCAATGGAGAACTATCTAGGCAAACGCAAATATTGAGCGGTGTTCCGTAAGGAACTGTCCTGGGGCCACTACTGTTCATAGTGGCCCTTCTGGACATGTCCATGGTCACTCGGAGAGCCACTGTCACTAGCTACGCTGATGACACAAAACTATCTCAGGCAATAAAGAATCCTGATGATGTTATAAGCCTGCAGAATGACCTAAATGCAATATACAAGTAGGCAGAGTAAAATAATATGCAGTTCAATGCAAAAAATTTCAAGTACTGCGCTACAAGGCCACAAGTACCTCCCAACTGGCATACACAGGACCTGGAGGTACTGCAATCCCAGAACCACAAACAGTAAGAGACCTGGACATCAACATGTGTAGTGATGCATCATTTCATATGCACATTGTCAAGTTGACAGCAAAGTGCAGACAACTGGTAGGGTGGATACTGAGGACATTCCGAACAAGGGATCAAAAGGTCATGTTGACTCTATGGACGACATTTGTTCTGAGCCGCCTAGACTATTGTTCTCAGTTGTGGTCACCACACAGTGTCAAGCGGACAGCAGAACTCGAGGCAATTCAGCGTCACTA
>NC_068996.1:31166116-31167004 GCF_001194135.2 Octopus bimaculoides | reverse complement strand
TATATTGATATATATGTAGATATATAGATAGATGTGCATACATATATACATTGATATATATATATATATATGTATATATATATATATATATACAAAATTAAGAGGTGAGCGTTCTGTGTCTAGTTCTGGAAATTGTGTTTTGTAAGCGACAGACTACGTTGAAGAGTTTGCAAATATTTACATTCGTAAATATTAACAAGTGAAACCATGTTACGTAGGTAATCGTTTTTTATTTCGTATATTTTCATTTGTCTTGCTCATTTTTACATTCTGGCGTTTTGATGAAATTTTTTTGAGAACACACTCTTCGTGGTTAGGCTATTTGACGTCTATCTTTAGCATATTAGTAGTCCACCTTGGTGGTCATTCCTCTTAATTTTGTATGTAATATAATTTATAATCTTCGGACTTTTTAAATATGCTAAGCCACTGGTTTTAATTGATTAATATCAATTTCTACCTTCATTATTTAATATGTATATATGTATGTATGTATGTGTGTATGTATATATGTATGTATGTATGTATGTATATCAATTGAATAAAGTTAAAACATAGTCTGGTTATCACGTTTTTAATTATGGTATTTTAACAAAATTACTGCTTTCATACATAGTGTACTCACCAGATTTCAAATGTGTTTAACTGACAGTTGAGCTCTTGAGCATATGGAGTGATCAATAAGTTATTTTTAAAATTTAGGTGGTTGGAGCGTTCTAAGAGATGCTAATGTTGTCAAGAACTCAACTATCAGTCAATCTTGGATGATAATAAACGTGAAAACCACACTACGTTTTAATTTTATTCAACTGAGGTATTATTCACACAAACTGAGGTATTATTCACACAAATTCGAAACAATATATATATATATTTATATATATATAT
>NC_068996.1:31164061-31165875 GCF_001194135.2 Octopus bimaculoides | reverse complement strand
ATATATATATATATATATATATATATATTATATATCATATATCTATATGTATGTATGTTTATATGTATGTATGTACGTATATGTACACATACACACACACTCATAAAACTATATGCATTTTTGGTATTTCCAGTGTTAGCATTGAGAGCACGAATTTGGCATTGTCCTTTGCTAGTTTAGTTATATATGGACAGTGCAATTGAGTGACACCACTTCATAACGAAAATGAGCTCGAGAAAGAACGAAACTGACCCATGTTTGTATTTCAAAAACGGCAGGGACTTTGTTATACACTTCATCATACACTGAGCGAAATCTCGACGACTGAGCGACCCAAGTAGCATGCTGCGATATGCTTCTGGATTATGTCTGCTCATAACCTAATCCTCTGATATGTAGAATGAAGAAGTTTTACAGCTATCACGAAATTTATTGTAGATGACATTGACTCTGGGCGCGTTGTACTCTTATAGTAAAATATGTAATCGTTTCGAACGTGATCTTGAACGATGTTTGTTGTGGGGAGTTTCTCTACGGATATATAAGTCTTGATGACCCCCGATGACCACAAAACAGCACCAAAGTTGCGACCTATAGCAGATGCGGAAAGAAAAGCATTAGGATTGATAGTGAAAAAGTAAGGCTTCCAGATGCCACACATGCAGAGTCAGAAAAGCGCTTCCAATAGGGATCATGTAAGTGATTTCTGAGGACCTAGAAAGACAGAGATAAAGACTGATAGTTGTCTCTTTGACAAAGCAGTAACCATAGTCAAGAAAATATCAAGATTGAATGCCTGGCATCTGGAATATCGTCAGGTGCCCACTTCCCTCTTTCAATTAATGTCTTAGGTCAGTGAAAGTTCCAGAAACTATTAATAGTAACAGCGATGACATCCTCGAAGATAATCTAAGCTTCATAAAAGACAAACTGGTTGGTCTATTCTAGAGAGCTCACAGATAGGCAACTACAACTTCTTTAGCCTAGCAGAAATTCTAAGACTGACAGCGTTAACGAGGGTCACTACTGGTTCGAGAGAAACTCTACAGGAACAGAAGCGCTGTCAAATGGGCCTGCCCAAGATGCGTGAAGATGATCGAAACTACTGCTACTATTAGCACAGTGTCTGAACATTGCTGACTCGCAGAGTTATGTTTAACCTGTTCTCGCATGTAATGGATCTGCCTATTGGCCAACACTGCTTTGAAGATCACCCAACCATCGACATTTAATAGGGCTAAGTAGACACTTTTTTACAGTATGTGGTAGTTATAGCGAAAGAGGTTGTGTAGTAGACGAGGCTGAAAGGATTAATGAAAGATAATTTTCCCTTCGATTAAGAACATAAGTTTTTCAAGTTCCTGTTGGAAAGGATGGCAACGAAGAGAGGGATATAGCCTTTTCTAGTGAATTTATGAATACAAAATTATTTCATGCCGTCCTCCTACGACGTGCCTGAACATCGCAGTATAAATACAGTTCATCCAAGCCTATTTAATTGACTCCACAGGAGGAGATGATGATCGAGTGCCAAGTGGTTAGCTAGGGGATTACGGCTCAAGACGCACGTCACTGTCTGGCAAACGCAAAAATGCTGAAGGGCAATTTCGGAACACTCAATTTGTAGAAAATAGTCAGAACGAACAACTAGCCTCATACTACCGATGTTGAAGCTTCTCGTACTGTGTGGTTGGGATACACTTACCTGAATTGGTAATTTTTTTTTTTGTATTTGTACGAGATGTTCAATTTGTATTAATATATAGTATTGTATTTTTTACATTTACATTTCCGTTCGTTTATTTAATATATAT
>NC_068996.1:31159281-31162997 GCF_001194135.2 Octopus bimaculoides | reverse complement strand
ATATATATATATATATATATAATATATATACAAGAGGTGACTTCTAAAAACCTCCACGTTGTGATAGAAAATGTCGGTTATGTTACACCTATATGGAAGATATCACCCACATCATCTGCTCCAAAATGTCTACATGATATTATCTATCCTTAAGACATGACATAGTTGCAAAAACTATTTAAAATGTTATCTGCAGAAAGTATTACCAAAAGCATGTGAGAACCAGGACGTATTCATACCTTTCAAAACAAGGAATACTGGTGGAATACTCCCAAACAAAACAAAACATCAATCCGGTGAAAACTCAACAGACTTAATATTGTTGTATGGGACAGGGAACAAAATCCATGCGCTGTTGTAGAGGTCGAATATCCAGCGAATGTCAATGTACAATCAAAAGTCTAGGAAAAAAAAAAGAGATCATTTATGGCGTATTAATGTGGATCTTACAGCTCTTGTACTCTGACTATGAATTCTCATTCGTACCCCTCATCATAGGTGCATTAGGTTACAAAAATTATGGATTTACACGAAAACCTAGGACATTTTTTTTAAAGGAAGAAGTAAAGATACTGATGCACATCTTCCAACTTCTATCTATCCATGACACAGTGAAACTTTGTAACACATCCCAGAGACTCTCTATCTGAAATTTTTTTAATGAAAACATGCACACATGGTTGTGTGCATCGACAATGACACACAAGTAAAGAAGTAATGATGCATACACACAAACATCTAAGTATTTCAGAGTCATGTTCACACAGAACAGAAATGCAGGTGCTTACATTTACATTAAGTCACCTGCATATTTTATTTACAAATCTCGGGAACTTCCTTAGCTCAAATAGTCTTGTCACTTTGCTGGCGACCGGCTTGAATTCCATTAAGAACTTAAAACCCAAAGATATATGCACATATGCAAACTGTATATGTGTATGTATTTATAAATGTATTTATATATTTAAAATGTATAAAAGTACATATTGCAAATTGCATGTGTGGGAGGTATACATAGATGTATACAGACTTACATGCACACACATACACACACATTCACACATATATTATACATTTTAATTTATACATAGATCTGTAAATACATACATATGCAGTAGCTATCGTTGTCATTGTTGTTGTTATTGCTGGTGTTGGTGCCAGCATCCCGAACAGAAATAGCAGCAAAGCCATCGCCAATGATAACAATAACAACGATAGCGCCGATAACTGCTCCAACAACAACAAAACGATGGCTATAACACCAACAACAGCACCACTACCGATGATGTCCCCTGCGCCAGTATTAATGGCATTGGCGAAGGCACCAACACCAACGGCAGATTTGACGATGCCAGCACCAACACCAACAACACCAATAACAACGGCAGCAGCAGCGTCAACATCGACAGAAACAAAATCGCCAACACCTGCACACTAAGGTACATCGGATGTTTTGGTAACACGTTCAAACAGCACCTCTCCAACCACAGATCCTCTTTCAGGATCCCGGAAAGGAGATATGCTACGTCCTTAGCTAGCCATGTATGACGGCCGAAAGACGATGAAATTCCACACGTGATATCATGGAATATCCTAGAAAATCCAGGCCCCTACATAAATGGGACTGGGCGTTGTAAACTTCGCATAGCCGAATGGTCGAGGTTATTAAAGCACTCCCTCGATCCGGAGAACATTCTTAACTCCAAAACGGAGATCTTCGGACCCTGCTTGGGATCCACACGTCAACATGGTCAATTAATAGTCAAAGAGAGACAATCCCTTGTTGTAACGAAGTCTTTTCCTCCTCCATTTTCTAAAGAGGCCATTTGCAAGAGAAGCCATAAGACAACGGGTTTTAGGATCTGAAGAGAGTCAGAGCGCTTTATGGACGTGAAACCGAGGGTAACACCATAGACCGACCATAGCTATCTTTATCTATATATTCTACTGCACTATAACTTAAAGTGTACTTCTCTTTCAGGACATATATATATATATATATATATATATATATACATACGGTGGTGTTTCGAGTGAAGGAGAAAGAATATAAAATAGATAGATAGATAGATAGATAGATAGACAGACAGACAGACAGACAGACAGACAGACAGGCAGGCAGGCAGGCAGTCAGACAGACAGACAGACAGAAGGACAGACAGACAGACAGACAGATAAATAGATAGATAGATAGATAGATAGATAGATAGATAGATAGATAGATAGATAGATAGACAAGCAGGCAGACGGACATGCAGACAGAAAGACAGGTAGGCAGAGTGGTAGACTGACAAACAGATAAACAGACAGATGAGTAAGCAAGATAGGGAGAGAGAGCGTAACATAAAGATAGGAAAGACATAGATGTATGATAGATACATAGAAGTATATCTGTCGTGACATGTACGAACATATAAATCACTTATGCTTTTAATAGATTTTTGAGGAAATGTAAAAAGAAAACCCCAAAATTGATAAAAGCCAGAGGAAAACAAAATACACATCAAAAAGCTGTAAATATAAAGCTATTTTATTAAGTAGACAAAAGATTGCAGCAGTGATGCATTGAGGAACACGCGAGAAGTTTCGAAAAGGCGTATGGGTAGGTGAAAGTCAAGGTGAAAGGAGAAGGCGAGAGGGGTCAATTTTGTGGAAGATAATGTTTTAGAACGTTAAAACTCATATCGTGTTTGTATTTAGTTGGAAGGCGTTAGGTTAAAGTAGCTCTGATGAAATTTGTAGACACATTATATATACCTCTGGTAAAATAATACTTTATACATTTATGTATATATAGGTATACATACACAAATACATTTGCATGTTTGCATATACATGACACATATAAACATACATATATTATAATATATATAATATATATGCATATGTATATATATATACATATATATATATGTGCAAACATCTGCATGTGTGTGTGTTTGTGTGTGCGTGTGTTTATATATATTTATATGTGTATACATACATACAGAGAGTGACGCATATATATTCGGGTAATGTGTGCATATCCTATCCATCTATATACATACATACACAAACACACACAAATAAATACATATATAAATACAAATTTAATTTCTACGTCTATTTATATATTATCTTTGTTGTACCTTTCATTATTATGTTCGTTAAGTCCTAGCGCTTTTAGTAAGTGTAATAACCCGAGGCCAAAAGATCGTAGTGATAAATATTCGATCCAAGAGCAAGTGATAGCCTCATGACATCTATCAGACATTCATCAGTTGATGTAATTTTCTTTATACACATACAAACAAACGTACACACAAACACACACACACACACACACACACACACGCACACACACGTACAAGTATACATACACATACATATATATTTACGTGTGTGTGTGTATGTGTGTGTGTGTGTCTACGTATGCATGCCTAAAAAACATATGTTCATACTGCACAAAATATATTTGCAAAGAAATGTAAGTATATACGTATATATTCGTATACATTCTGGTATACATATACTGATGTATATACATAGACATATATGTGTATATAGTTATGAATTTGCTTACATATGATATATATTTATACATATATACATGAATATATATGTATTTATACAAACACATATACACACGCAAACAGACATATATGTATATATGTATACATGTATGTATATGTGTGTGTGTGCACGCATATATATATATATATATATATATATATATA
>NC_068996.1:31157262-31158603 GCF_001194135.2 Octopus bimaculoides | reverse complement strand
ATATATATATATATATATATATATATATATATATATATATATATATATATATGTGTGTGTGTGTGTGTGTGTGTGTGTGTGTGTGTGTGTGTACATACGGCGAGCTTCTTTTCATTTTCTGTCAACCAAATCTACTTACAGGGTTTTAGCCCACCCGGAGCTATAGTAGAAGACTATTACATATATTTGAAATCCGGTGCCTATAGGCCCTTTACGAAGCCTAACGAGAAGCTATCATATATTAACACAGAATCCTGTCAAGCAGCCACAATTTTCAAGAATCTGGTAAAAGATGTCAACAGAAAAATCTCCTACTTATGTTCAAACAAATAGATTTTTGATGCCGCCACCCTGTACCACAATGAGTCTCAAGCCGCCCGCAGTTTCAAGGATAGAATTAGTTACACTCCAAACACTAACCCCTCCAATGGAAAGGGCCACCGGAAAGTGTTGTGGTTCACACCACTCTTCTCTTTGAGCGCTAAAACCCGAGTAGGTAAGATTTTCCTTAGCTTAGTAGACAAGCCCTTCCCCCGTACAAATAGGTTCAGCAAAATATTCAATAGGTATACCCTTTAGCTATGCACCCAATATAAAAGATAGGATGCTCATGTAAGGGTAACACATGTCTACTGAACAGCCACTGTAACACGGAGACCGTCATGTACGAAGCAAAGATAACAGCCATGGGACCAAATGAGCAACTAAATGTGCTAAAGTACGTGGGAGCAACCGAAAGCCCCGACAGAATCCGCTATAACATCCTGGAGAGATGTAACGCTACAGCCCTAGCTAAGCTCGTATGGTCAATGAAAGAAAATACCATTGAGTACAGCACAAAGTGGAGGATTCTAGAGAAATATAAAACGTATTTCAATAGCAGCAGGAAATGCAGGTTATGCCTGGCTGAGAAAAGAGTACCCAGCACCCAGGTACTTACCTAGATAGCAGAAGTGAAGTTTTTAATCGTTGCCCACAGATTTCTCAATAGTTCTCTTTATCACTGATCTTCAGCTTTATGTTGACATCTGCTGGGCAGAGTTTCTCTTCTCTATCCCAAATCATTATATCAGGTCTGTTGTGCTTACATTTTATTGGAGCATTCACTGGGACATTCCTCTAGTACTCCATTTTATTATGTGTGGCTATGGCTTCTAGATTTTTGTCCTCGGGTTATCCTTCCGATGGATTTCATTATAGAGGGTCCTAGCTACATCATGTCTCCTCGGTAGATAACATTTTCGGACAACTGCTCGTGATGTGAGTAATATTTCCGGTGTTAACTCCACAAAGTCTGCATGTGCATATATATATATATATATATATATATATATATATATA
>NC_068996.1:31155870-31157051 GCF_001194135.2 Octopus bimaculoides | reverse complement strand
TATATAGATATATATATATATATATATATAAGTGAAGTTAGAGAGATATATTATCTGGGTGGATAAATTAGCACTCAGTTTTCAGTTAACGGCTAACCACTACGATCAGTATTTAACGACTGTGATTACAATTTGTTTCTAGCCACTCGACCGCATGGCACCGACTACTACATAAAACCGCTCACGTCGACTTCCCAGCATATCACACGTCAACGTTGCACATAGTCTTCCAGCAGACTTCGAACCACCTGTTCGACACTGTCGACTCTCATTGAACAAACTCAGCACAAACTAACTCTCTCGCCACATGTTCACTAGCAGTTTTTATAGTTCGCCCACACAGCAAAAATCGCACCAAAACCATACTGCTTACGTTTTAAAGAGTCACGTGACCATAAAGAATTATTTTTTCATATTCGCCTAGAAACCCAGAGAGCGGTATTCTAATTTGCGTCGTACGAACGAGAAATTATCTGAATATAATGTTTTCGTTCGTAACACTATATATATTTTCCCCTTCATTTCTTCCCCTATTTTCTCCCTATCTTCTCTCTGTCGCTCTCTCTCCCTTTTTCCTCTACCTACTGCTGACACAGGCCCACGGCCAGCTTTCTTCCATTCTCTCACTTTCTCGTATTGGCCACCCAGCGATTCAGTTGCAAAAAAAGAAAATTTCTCTGTCTTGCTATTTGCTGTTGTGTATATCCTTCAGGATTTCTTCTAAGCGTTACCCACGATTCTTGTCTTTTGGCCCTAAGGCCGTATTTTGCTCTTTTCTTCTTTGTCCATCGTCTAAAAATACTCATTTATTTACTTTTGTATGTCCACTCTCTGTTATTTGTTTGCGTGAGGCTCGACATTCTCTGCGTCTTTCGCAAGCACTTCTAATATGGGAAGTCCTCAGTCTTATCACTACTGGTGCGAAACTGAGTATTACCTTTTTGGTTGATAACTGATGAAGAATAAGGGACCCTTTGTGTCTTATACGTATACATTTTTTATCTGTCGTTGTCTTTTTTTTTTTTTATTCATTAAGTAACAGTACGCAAAACACACCCAACGTTTATTAACAGTAAGTTTACACATATATATATATATATATATATATATATATAGATATATATATAGATAGATAGATAGATAGATAGATAGATAGATAGATAGATAGATAGATAGATAGA
>NC_068996.1:31153026-31155269 GCF_001194135.2 Octopus bimaculoides | reverse complement strand
TATATACGACGGGTGTCTTTCAGTTTCTGCCTACCAAATCCACTCGCAAGGCTTTGGTCAACGCGAGGCTATAGTAGAAGACACTTGCTCAAGATGCCACGCAGTGGGACTGAACCCAGAACCATGTGGTTGGTGCGCAAGCTACTTACCCCACAGCCACTCCTGCGCCTATA
This sequence comes from Octopus bimaculoides, assembly GCF_001194135.2. Lineage (NCBI taxonomy): Eukaryota > Metazoa > Mollusca > Cephalopoda > Octopoda > Octopodidae > Octopus > Octopus bimaculoides. Next base: position 31,155,096 of record NC_068996.1, on the reverse strand, counting down.
ACAAGTGTCTTGGGGAAATTTCGAACCTGGGTTCTCATTCCTAAGGTATTCTTCGATGTTGTTGTTGTTGTTATTATTATTATCATTATTATTATTATTATTAATATTATTATTATTATTATTATTATTATTATCATTATCATTATCCTTATTATCATTATCCTTATTATTATTATTATTATTATTATTATTATTATCATTATTATTATTATTATTATTATTATTCAATAGTAATAATAATAATATACTCATACCATTATTCAAAGTATGAGTATATGTATATATACAGGTATGCTGGTACAAACAGAAAAATTAGAACTCAGAATATGAGAGTATATGTATATGTTTATTAACATTTAGCAGAAGCAACAGAGTGACTCAAGGTCCGAGAGTTTCATGCGTTGGCACAAGTGCTAATGCCTGGCACTATCGGACCTTGAGTCACTGTTACTTCTGCTTAAGATATATATATATAAATATATATATATATATATATATATATAACCTTAATTATTTGAGTAGAATATAAAATTTATATAAATATTTATTCCTAAAAATGAGATGAAATAGAAAAAAATAACAGAAATCCCTTTGTCAGGTTTACTATGCTGAAGGCTAATGTCTTTTGTCCATGGTAAATGTAGAACCGATTGCCCAGAGAGCACTAGTGAGCATACATATTATTTAGGCGGATGAGCAAACAATACAGTGTTGCGGCTTAAAAGCCGGTGACAACCGCAAACATGTGAAACAATAGGTATCAGACAAATGATACATAACAATACAATTCAATGTAAAAAGTGCATACCGTTTTAAATTATGATGGTAACAGAAATAATGCCAGTACAAACGATTTGGAAACTGAGTTCCTGAGAATATTTATCTAGAAAGATAGAAAAGAGTGGAGTACGAAGTTCGAACTCTAAAGCGTTCAGGAAAAACTATGATGAAAAGATTGCTGCGGGCAGCAGCAGCCAGTGACAGAAATGGCATCAGGAAAAAGAAAGAGATGAACAGCAGTGAAACAGCATGCGTATTGCATGTGGGAGGAGGGGTCTGTGGGCGACAGAAAACAAGCTACAAGGTCAAAGCAAGAGAATACAACGATTATAAAACAAAACACTTGAAGTTTAAATATTATAAAAAACAGATATATCCTGGAAAACTAATAACGAAAAGGAAAGTAAAAGCAAATGTGAGAAATTCTCATCAGCTTCTTTATCCAGATTTATAATAGCTTCTGAACATGGAAAACATAAGACTGCGTGTGTATATGTGAGAATGTAGTCATGCAGGCACGCCAACAAATTGCGTAATATTCCGGTAGGAGACTGCCTTCTAAGCCAAACATCGAAAGTGTAGAATGTATTTATAGTCTTATAATTCTGCCAACAGTTTCTAATACTAAGATAAATTAAAACCTTTCAGATTCATGTTGTGTCATGCATATATATTTTCATATATATGACAAGACACAAAATTAAAATGTGCATATTATGTTATCCACTACAGTAATACATTCATTTCTGATTCTTTATATGACATCTGAATATTTTAAGTTGTCGGCTAGGGGAGAAAATCAGGTACTTCTTCACTGAGGAGCGGTCAACAAACTATAAACTAATATTTCCTCTGTTTTTCTCTTTGTTTTGTTTTTTGTTTTGTTTTTTTTTCGCAAATCAAAAGCATAGACAGAATTCATTTACGCTATTGTAATTTCTCTCATGCTTAAGCTTTCTAATATTTTAATTGAATTAAGTCTTTATTTACGCTGCCTTGTGCTTAATCAATGTGTAAGTATTTGTGCACGTGCATGTGTATGCGTGTGTACATATAAATCATCATGCATAAATATATGTGTATATATATACACACACACGTATAACATATCTATGTGTGTGAGTGAGTGTGTGTATGTGTGTCTGTGAATATGCGCGTATGTGTGTGTGTGTATGTGTGTGTGTGAGAGAGAGAGAGAGAGAGAGAGAGAGAGAGAGAGAGAGAGAGCATGGCCACAGCTTTAGGGTTGAAAGTATAAAAAATATAAGAATATATATATATATATATATA
>NC_068996.1:31149385-31152313 GCF_001194135.2 Octopus bimaculoides | reverse complement strand
CCTTCAAAGGGATGTCAAACATCCAAATCGGATGTTTGACATCCCTTTGAAGGATTTCGGTCCTCACCTCACTTTTATATATATATTTAAACTGCATAAACTGCCAAGGACATTTTCTCCAACGGCTACTGCGAATCAGTCTCTGTACCTACTTGAGACCTACTTGAACCGTTGGATAATATCAGAGACTTGAGTGTAACTGTCGACAACAACCTTAGTTGGTGTATGCACATCAACAAAAAAGTCGATGTTGTCTGCAGAATGTGCTCATAGATCCTCAGAACTTTTCAATCTAGGGATCGGGAAACCTTCATCCTTCTCTTCTTCACATTCGCTAAACCCCACCTCGAATACAGCTGCCCATTGTGGTCCCCCTACAAAAAACAAGATCTAATGAGGATCGAAGCGCCACAAAGATCAATCACTAAAAAAATAAATGGTATGATGTGACTTAATTATTGGCCTCGATTTAAACAGCTGAAACTTTATTCTCTGCAACACCGCTCTGAGCGATACATTATTTGCGCCATATGGAGAATATTCCGCCAATATTATCCAAATGACATCGGGATTATGTTTACCATTCATCCAAGACTAGGCCCCCGTGCAATGCGTCCCCTATAAAGGTCGAGATCACATCACACAAGAATATTGCGACACAACTTCTTCACTACGAATGGTCCAGCTCTTTTCAAAGAACAAATATATAACACATAATAAATAACTTTATTTATCAAAAATGCTATGAGGATAAAAATAAACCTTCTTTTCTATAATGTTATTTAATAAAGCTACCTTCAGCTTCAACAACAGCTTCTATATGAGATCTAAATCATCTAAGTGCTTGAATCATGTAGTCCTGGTTCATTTTGGACATTACTCTGACTATGGTAGCTTTCAAAGAATCTTTGGTGTTATGGGCATGTTCATTGACCTCTCTCTCAACCACGCTCCACGTGTAATAATCTAACGGGTTGAAATCTTGGGAATTAGGAGGCAAAATGTTAGGGGTTATATGATCTTGAAAATTTTCAGCCATCCATTCCTGTGTTACTAGAGCCATATGTGATAGTGCAGAGTCTTACTGAAACATATATGGCCTTCCATTGCATACACAGTCTATCCAGGGTTTAACAGTTATTTCCAAGACTTCAATGTAGGTGGTATAGTTAACTTTAAGGCCTTGTGGAAAGAAGTAAGAAGGCATCACATGTCCTTCATTGCTGACAACCCCTAAAACCATGACTGTTGCAGGAAATTTTGTATGCATAATACTTGGAACTTCAGAAGGGTCTGCACATAACCATTTGTCATTTCTTCTGTTAACTTTTTATCCTGGTCGAAGTTTTTCTCGTTTGAGAAAAAACAAATCAAATCTTTTGCTAGATTTTTCAGTTTGTTTAAGAGCCTTTTAGATCTGATATAGTGATTTTCTTTTGCTTTTTCTGACAAACTGACCTTTCCTCATCATATAAGACGTATATCTGATGTCTTCGTGGACAACATTTCTGACTGTTCCTTCTGACACATGGAGATCTTTTACAAATGACCTGTTGAACTTTCTGTGATTGTAATCAATGGTCTGGTGAACTTGCTGAATAAATTCAGGTGTTCTGATGATTTCAGAGCATTTAGAATGCATTTTATGCTTTTATACTGGTGATAGGTTTCCAGCTTCAGTCTCGAGCTCCTTATAAACTTTGTAGACGAAAGATCTGGCAACTTTTAAACATCGAGATATTTCTAGATCGCTATGCTCAGCCTTTATAACCACAATAACAGCATGTCGCTTCATTTCTTGTGTAAGCTGAGGGTCTGCCATCATTATTATCTGAAACAAGAGTTAGCAAAAAATGCAGTAATGACCCAAAAAAGGTATGTCCTCAAATATCTTACACACCCTCTATATATGTGTGCGTCTATCTGTCTGTCTGTCTGTCTCTGTGTGTGTAAATGCTCATACATATATATATATATATATATATGAAAGTCTCTCATTTTTTCTTTCTCTTTCTCTCTCTCCCTCTCTCTCAATATATATATGTGTATGTATATATATATGTATATATATATGTATATATATATATATATATATATATACAGAGAGATAGATAGATAGATAGATAGATAGATAGATAGATAGATAGATAGATAGATAGATAGATAGATAGATAGATAGATAGATTATATTATATTATATAATATGAGTGTGTATGGTGAAGTTATATTTGGGTTTTTCTATTAATTGCCACGTTATCAGTATCAAGAATCTTGAAGATATATTCATTTCAATGTTAAACCGGATTGCATCCCTCTTTCTAATTCAACATTCTCTGAACATATGATGATGTGGACGTGTTCTTCGCCCACTAGACTTTGAATGAGGAACTGAGACTATCTTTTTTTAAATGTATATGTGCGTCTGTGTTTGAATGTATATGTGTATGTTTACATATAATTTATACATGCATGTGTGTGTGTGTGTGTGTGTGTGTGCATATATCTATGTTTACATAAATATATATTATTTATGTATATAGACTATAAATTCTATCACACGATTCCTGCGTCTTGTATCGCTTCCACAAAATTCGTTCTTCCTGATCTCTCCTCTTTTTCTATTCTTCCTATCGTCTATCTTTATTTTTTCTTAAACTATTTAAAAGTTTATATTGTAAACACTCAATTCTCTGAGGAACTCCTCTTGGGTAGTAAAACCAGTTAAAACATGTCAGAAATTGTTTCATAAGTGATATTTAAGCTCTGTAATCTCTTTGTACTGTATCCTTTTCAGAATTATGAATAATTTGATTATTTTGTTCATGTGTGTATGCTCGTATATATATATATATATATATGCATGTATATATGTTTGAATGTATATTACATATATATATATTATTATATATATATACATATATATATATA
>NC_068996.1:31139754-31148861 GCF_001194135.2 Octopus bimaculoides | reverse complement strand
TATATATAATATATACATATGTATGTATGTATGTATATATATATATATATGTATGTATGTATGTATGTATGTATATATATATATATATGGAGTTTCTATATAGATGGCAAATTAATGGTTGTTGTTTATGTGTATACAGAGAAAACTGCTATGTAAGGTCTGACTCCCACCATTTAGGGTTTCATAATAGAAATGTAAATACTAAATCCCTAAACAAATATTGTTAAATGTTCTGCTTCCTTCTTTTACTTTTTATTTTTTCTTATTCGTGGAAATAATGCATCTTAGTGTAACAGATTTCTACAAGCTATTCAGTTGAGTCTCGACGGACGTCAGCAGATGAAAATATTTAATAATAGGATTTCTAATTGAATGGACTTCAGATAAGTATTAAGTAATTTCAAATTGTGTTAAAATGCTTAGGTTATGATATAACTCAAAAGCAGAATATATTATTGCTGTGTATAAATAGATAATGACATAAGCTCGTGTGTATAACATAAATATGTGTATGCATATATGTAATAAACATTTTATTTACACGCTAATAATAATCTGAATTGTATATGCATTGTAAGGTGCATACAGTCTTGCATATTGCGAAGAAGCAACATACTGAAAAAAATGGAGAGTATAGTTTTCAGTTGTTGGCTTAGAGAAAAATTAACAATAAATGCTTTACAAATTATCAGGAAAAATAAAATGTAATTATTGTGTGTTTAAGCGGAATGCAAGTTCAATATATATGCTAAAGTAAATTATTGAAATGTGAGGGGGTCACAATGCAGATAATAGTCATTTAACTTGTTTGATTACATTTATACAACGGGATTGTGTTGTTAAGTTTCTTTACATTTACACAACACTGTAAACAAAGCCGAACAAAATGAGAAATTAACAGCAGAATCATCAAATATGTAATGAACACAGTGTGAAATAACAATTTAAAGACAGACGGAATGTGAGAAGAAGAATAACTATTGAAAAGATCTTAGAAAAGTCTTTCATTCAAGAGCAGTAAATTCCATCAACGGATAGCTCAGTAAGGTTGTTGCATTTGGGTAAACACAAAATTGTTGATGACTAACAAAATTGCTGTTGAAAAGGAACGATGCATAAAACATCACAAATTATATATCCACAGTAATTATGACGTTATTAAACTCGTATACATTATTTACATCATTTACATTGGACGGATATGTGTCCTCATCTTCTTTGTTGTTACCACGTTTCGGCTGATTTACTCTCCAGCCTTCATCAGGAGTTCTGGTAGAATTTTGAACCCAACCCTGGGTTCTAATTTCTAAAGTCTTTTTTTTTTCTTGCTAACGTTATTATTTCTTCCTTGAATTGAACTCGCAATCTTAACCATTATGCTATATGCCCGTGACCAGTTATAGAGTGAATTTTAGGGTTTATAAACCTAATATTTTTGTACACGTCCTCAATACCCATATTCTGCTCATATCTGGATTAGATCTGCTTAGAAGATTATTGTGTCTTAGCATATATGCTGCCTCTTTTAGTTTTCGGATTTTCCAGTGGTATTCTCTGTCTATTATTTTAATTTCATCCCACAGGGGAAGGTGGTCTCCGCTTTTCCATTCATGATCAGCTATACCCGATTTTTCAACATCTCCTCGAGTCACAGCTTTACGATGTTCCTCTACCCTTATTTTGAGTGGACGATATGTTTCGCCTTTATATAACCTACCACAACAGCATGGGATGGAGTACACGCAGTTTTTGGTCATATTCTCTTTTATTGGTGGTCTTACTCGAAGGAGATATTTGCGAAGTATTGTATTATTCTTAAATACCGTCCTGATATCATATGGACCGCATATCTTTTGTATCTTTTCCGAGAGGCCTTTCACATAGGGTAGACAGACTGTGGTCAGTTTATGGATTTCATCTTCTCTCCTCTTTCTAATTGGAGTGGATAGTATGTTTTTTGGGTGGTTGTTGCTTAATAGATTGTTATTTAGCTTGATCATTTCTTCGTGGTATGTATGACGATCGCTACTTATATTCTTTGCTCGATGTTAGGCACTGAGCAATCCCTCTCTTTACACTGTATGGATGGTGGGAATTGAAGTTGAGGTATCATCCAATGAAGGTCAACTTGCAGTATATGAATGTCTTGAATCCATACTTGGTGCATGTTTTATATACGTCCAAGATTGTCTTTTTCCTTTTCCATTGTGAACTGTACGGATGGCTTTATTGAGTTCACATGATCTAGCAGTACATCTTTCTAGTGAAGCCAGAGTATAAAGGTGTCATCAACGTATCGAAACCATCGGGTTGGCTTTAGTGGTGTTGATCCTAAAGCCAAATTCTCAAAGTATTCATGTATATATTGGCTGTTATTGATGATAATGGCGAACCCATAGCTAAATCCTCATCCTGTCGATATTCTCACTATCTACTCTGAAGTAGGTAGTTTCTACAGAGAAGGTCAATATTTCCATCAAGTTCCTTATTGGTATACTAATGCGATCTTTTAGACAGGTGTCCGTCACCAGTTTTTCTTGAATCAGTGATAGTGCTTCATCAGTTGGGAACAGACTTATCCCTTCTAGATTCACCCTCTGGTTGAATTCAATGGGGGTATCTTTGATCAATTCTGTGAAGTGGGTGGAATTCTTCACATATGATGTTGACTTTCCTGCTAATGGACTGATTATATCCACAAGGAAGTGGCTCAGTGGATGTCATGCTGAACCTCTACAGCTTACTATGGGTCATAATGGAATATCACCAGGACACCTGATGAATGCTGGAGAGTAAATATTGTAAATAATGTACGGAATTCCTCATCTCAAAAATATAGAGCAGTATAAACTCGTATACATTATACATTGCAATGAATCCAGCGAAAGAATTTCGCATATATGTACATAATCGGCTAAAACGACCCTTAAGATCAACGTCTATTTAGATTAAAATGTGGGAAATTGTTGCTTGTTTAAATACAAGTGATTTAAAACAGCAACGGAAATTGCTAGCACAGAAGGAATATTCCTAATGATTTGAGATGAGCATATTTGAGAACTAATTTAATTTCAATTAATTTCCATTAAGCATTTAACTTAATTACATGATTATTGAATTAATTATGCTTATTCTTATTAAAACAGCTGTTGGAAGTATTTAAATTATGATATATCAGTGAAATTTATGCTTTTCTACTGTTTATTCTTGTGTGTGTGTGTATGTGTGCGTGCATGTGCGTGTGCGTGCGGCGTGCGTGCATGAGTGCATGCGTGCATGAGTGCATGCGTGCATGAGTGCATGCGTGCATGAGTGCATGCGTGCGTTTCGTGGGTGTGTATATGAGGGAGCCAGACTAAGATTTACGGAAAGGAAATATGTCCAAAAGAACTATTGAAATTACATGACAGTTCAGAGGATTAGCACAGATTATCTTACGTGAGTTTCCATCATTGAAATGTGTGTTGTATGTGTGTGTGTGTGTGTGTGTGTGTGTGTGCGTATGTATATATATATATATATATATATATATATCCTGGTGTTGAATAGATGATTTAACGAACCAGGAGAAAGAAAGTATTCACACGACGCACTACTATTACTGTTACACGAGGTTAAACGCTCTCTGCCAACGGCTTACAGAAAACTGCTCAGCCCTGAACTGTTGACAGTTCTTTATTTCATAGCAATGTGTCAGTCCACTTTTAGTCACTTGGGGGTTAGAGTTAGGGTTAGGGTTAAATAGAGAAAATTGTAGGGACAGGAATATATCCTGCGACTTTTAAGCCAAATAGTATCCTGTTGTATTTATAGTCCTTTATGTGTGTTAATTGCTAGGTATTTTGGGCATTCATCGTCTATTCTAATTTGTTGGTACGTGTCAGAGAGATCCAAGTTAGAAAATATCTTGCCACCGTTTAATTTCGCAAATATCTTTTGCAGAGTAGGTAGCAGATAGTAGAACGCTTTAAGACATTTGTTTAAACCAGTGGAAAAATCAGCACACACTCTGATTTTATTATTCTTTTTCTAAACGTAAACAGTTGGTGATGCCCATTCAGAATATTCCACTTTTTAGATAACTCAAACTTTTTTCTAGTCTCTCTAATTCTTAGTTTATTTGTTCTAACGTTGCGAAAGGTACCATTCGCTTTGGTTTAGATAAAGGTATGGCGTTTTCTTTTACTTCAAACTTTGCCTTTGATTTGTTGCATAGACAGAGCTTCAGAAAAATTTTTTTTTTTTTTTTTAATTCGTCTAACGACTTACTTGTACTAGCAGGAAAATCATTTACACTTTTACAGAAAAGATTTATGAGGATGTCCCTTGAGTTAAATAATTCCATCCAGTCATATTATTCAATCCAAAAACTTTGGCTTTTAAGGTTTTTCCACGAAATATAACATCATTTATCATTTCGCCCTTAAAATGTTATTTTTTTCCTGAAACACCGCGTGCAGTTTTTGAAGTTTCTTTTAACCTAGATCTCCCGATGTTTTTTGGGTTTTTTTCCATGTATCTGTGTTAACTATCGAGATATCACTGCCCGTATCCAATTGTAACTTTACTTTTGTATAATCAATTTTTACATACTCAAATTTTCTTTGAGGCTCGTTCGTATTTCTTATCACCGATAACCTGCTTATGTGAATTTTCTGCTGAACCATTTTTTAGGTTTTACAGTGTGATTTTTTTATTATAAATATATTCGTTATGAACCAAATATTAAATGTTAAATTTGGGATTTAAATTTTTAGACACCTGAAGAAAGCGTTTTTTTTTTCTCTCGATTTTCCATGATGTAATTGATTTTTTCGTCAATAAAAACACATCAGAAATAGCTGTAGTGATCCCCAACTCTTTTGTGTTCTTACAGAAATATAAACAACCTGTGCCTGTAACCAACATTAATGTTGTTTCCCAAATTGCAATATCAAGTTTTAAAAAAAAATAGTCAATTATCAGTACATTCTTCATAAAAAGTGACCATCTATATCAGTTTCAGCGGTTTGCATCATAAACAAAGGAGATTCGAACTCACGAGGTCATGTGATAGCTAACCGTTAACTTTATACTTTCGGCCGTTTTGCCGTTTAATTGAATTATATGACAAATTCAATAGAAAAATAAAATGAAACTAAAATACTTTGGTCTACTGCTATCATCTGTTGCCAATAGTTTACAAAGTAAAATAAGAAGAAAAGTAAAGCTGAGTTTAAAGTAAGTGCCACTTTAAATTAGACATTGTTGTTATAGCTAAGTTCTCTAGAAATTTCTCAAGTGTTCTTCTAATAAGCTTAAACAGATTTTCAGTATCCAAATACGTCGTTTAGCAATTATTCTTTATTAATTTTTCGACACCGAATATTTACAATCAGTTTCTATTTACTGCTAATTACGTGTGCAGGTATTTTATTGGTCTTTTTATTGTTGTTGTTTATTTGTTTTGTTTGCTGTTGCTCTTGATTTTCTTAATGAGTGTGTTGGTAATAGTGGCGGTAGTGTGAGGTGGCATTCATTGTGGTGGTGGTAGTGATGGTGGTAATAGTGTGGGGTGGATTTTGTTTTGGTAGTTCCACTGCTTATTAAGAATTATATTTTTTTGTTGTTTTTGCCGTTTGTTGCTGTTTTTGTTTTTAATTTCAGACGCTAATAGATTGAGAGAGAGAAGGAGAGTGAAAACCAAATAGTTTTCTTCTTTTGTACTGATTTGATTACATGTTTGTAGTTCTTTTTTAGTGAGTACTGGGGAAAGTTTTTTTTTAAAGCATAGTGTATTTATTGTTACGGTGTGGTGTGACTAATGCAGCTGGAGTATATAATAGATGGGCGTGTAAATATCCTTACATAGTAGAGTGCTTACTGTTAAAATCTCACCATTGTGTACTGTCCACTACAAGAGTGTTACCATAGCATTTCGATGGCGCAATTATATAATAGCACTTTTACCGTTACGATGCAGACGGATTAAAGTTCTTGTAATAGTTTAGATTAAAAAAGGTAAAGATATCAAATTGGTATTTGTGGAGGAGGTAAACTGCTTCTATCAACAAGTATCAATGATGGAAATTCATCTAACTTGTTGTGAACGCATTTTTGTAAAGTAAACGTATTCAGCATTTGAGATCAAAGCTGGTTTACTTTGCATGACTCTAAATTTGTAATTTCAGAATTATTAGCAATTTTTAGAAGTAAAATATTTTTTGTCTTCAAAAATTAAATGCTGTGGGAAAATATACACGGGTATTGCTGGTGATAGCAAAAGCAATGTATAAGTCTGAAAAGCAACTGGTTGCCTTTAGTCAATTATTTTAATAATTATGTTGTTTATAAGGCGGCGAGCAGATAGAATCGTTAGCACGCCGGGCAAAATGCTCAGCGGTACTTCGTCCGTCTCTAAGTTCTGAATTCATATTTCAGGAACGTTGCCTTTCATACCTTCGAGGTCGATAAAATAAGTGACAGTTGAATATTGGTGCCGTTTTGACCGACTGACCCCTCCCCTTAAATTGTTGGCTCTTTGCTAAAATTTGAAACCAATAACTATGTTATTATTTATGAATCACTTCACTATAGATATACATGTATACGAGATACATCTATACAAAATACATAGTAATTCGAAATTCTACTCACACTTCTCAGATTTGTTATTTGTATACATATACAGACGTATGCATGACCTGTATTTAAGAAGTTCGCTTCGCAATCGAGTTGTTCCAGTTTCAATCCCATTCCGTGGCACTTTAGTCAAAATTTTTCTATAGTAGCTTTGGGTTGACCGATTCTTTTTGAGTGAGATTTGGTAAAAAGAAATTGTACGAAAGCTCATCGTATATATTTATATTGCTCCCTAACTTACGGCCTATGTAACTTACGATCACCCAACCGAAGTCAACTCTGCTTCACATCCTTTGGGGATCGATAAGATAATCTACCAATCACCTACTGGGGCCAATGTAATCGGCTTACCACTTCCCTCAAAATTGAAAAAGCCATTACTATTATAAAAAGGAAGAGTTTCTGACTCAGCTAAAGATTGTTTGTCATGTGGTCGATAAAAAGGAAGTGATTAGAACCTATCAATGGAATGGTGAGATTGTTTTTGTCCATACTGAGAATTAAAGCTAAATGCTTACAGAATTTTGAAGATACTGAAATAAACAAATGAATGACTACAAGGAAAGATGGTAAACAAACAATACATGATTCAACCACTTCAGAAAAGACATAACCTGTACAACGACAGAAGGTATAAAATGAAATAAAGTAAAATGAAATAAACACATAGAAGCGTAAATTTTAAAAGCAAAAATCCTTGTTGCTATATTTGTGCGGCCCAAGTTCAACTCTGCCTGAGTGGATTTGGCATGACGAAATTGCATTCCGATGATAATCAACTCTTTTTTTTTTTAGAGGAGGGACGATGACGGTCGACATCAGTGATTCCCACTGGTGGGGCTCCCCACCGATGTGTGAGAAAATTGTGGTAAGATCCAAATTCTTTGCTTTAGTGGGACATGGAATTGTGAATATCGTTTTTTCTTAGTCAATAATGTACTTTTCTTTTTACTCAGTACTTAATAAAAGTATCATCGGTAAATTCTTTTTTGTTTCAAATAATTGTGATAAAATATTTAAAATATATTGTTTCTTTCCAACCACTGGTGGGGCATAAATTTTTCTGGAAAGTTATGATGGGGCCTGAGGGAAAATAGGGTGGGAAACATTGATCTACATTATACAGTGTGCCTTGTATTTTCTTTCTTTTCCAAAATACTGTGATGTGAGTTGGGGATGATTTGATAGAAATTTTTAGTAAGTCGAGGAATCACACAGGACAGAAGTGTCAAATATATGGCCCGCAGGCCGGAACTATTTCAATTTTTTAAAAAGTTATAAATTTTTTTTTTAAATTTTAATTTTTTTAAAATTCTTTTAGATTTATCTTTTTTTCAGTCATTAGATTGCGGAATATTGAAGCACTTTTTTGCAAAATTTTAATCGAACGAATCGATCCCAGTATTTATTATTTTCCTGGTAAATTCTGGCATTTATCTTATCGGTCTCTTTAATTAGCCGAACCGCTAAGATACAGGGACTAAAACACACTAACACCGATTTTCAAGTGATGGTGGGTGATAAACTGAGACACAAAGAAATAGATATGTAGATATACTATGGGCCTTTTCAGTTTCCGTTTTCTAGGTTTTAGTCGGACCAAGGTTATAGCAGAAGACACTTGCCCAAGGTGCCACATAGTGGGACTGAACCCGCAACCATGTGACTGAGAAGCAAACTTCTTACCACACAGCCACGCCTGTGCCTATTATTATTTATATCATCTATAACTTTAAAACATCTAAACTATAAATCACTAGCATTCGATCATAGCTAAAACTTGATTAGAGTCATGACTGACATGGATTCTGATTAATCAAATCATTGTATTTTGGACAATTGTTTTTACCTCAACCTATGAAAAAGATTATGAATCCATAAAACAAGTGATGAGATTCTATTTTCCTTTTACTTTAGTTATAAATGCCGATACAAACATTTTTTTTCCAGTTTACACATGTGTGCATACGAAGATATTTTAGTGATATGAATGATACCGGGCGGCTTTGCCGCTAAAACAGCACCAAGTTCGGCAAGAAATCTTTTTCATTACAATCTGATGTCAAATGTAGATATTAGCAATTTTGAAGAATTATCCAGCAATTCCAAAATTTAAAAAAACACCAGCTCCGGCCATCATAACATACAATCAATGGAGAAAGGTGTATTAAAACTGTTGATAATATGCTGCCAGTTGTAGTGTATTACTTTGCGAAAGGTAATCCTAGTCTTACTACATATTTATCTAAATTTTTTAAATCGACCTAACCCCATCGTGCCAAAGAAAATAGAAGTTGATCTTCAGTGTAGAACAGAACAAAAAAAATGAAGAAATTTATATTTTGTAATATATTACTCTCCTCTTCCGTCATCGTTCTAGAATGGCAAAACACTATGTATGTGTAGGTCTTCAAATTACAACGTTCGAACGATTTGATAGTAATGAAAATGATCGTAATTCAAAGATTACATGTGTGTCTGTGTGT
>NC_068996.1:31135460-31138577 GCF_001194135.2 Octopus bimaculoides | reverse complement strand
TATATATATGTAAAGAGTCCTTGAAGGCAGTAACCTATCTTGGTCACCAACTACTTACTGAAACCAGTTTTTCTACCCATATGCTCACAGAAATCGAAAAACTTCAACTCACATCTACGGTGAGTTAACTTGGAAATTCCAAATGACAATGTAACCTTCATATAATTAAGGTATTCTCGGCCTGGGTATTAGCTAAGTTGAACACGCCTCTTGGTGTAATTATTATATAAGAGGATCAGCTAGCTAAAAGACATATGTAGCTTGGATTTTACCCCTACACCCTCAACTCTAGCTGCTAACCGTGAACTATAAAGAAATATTCAGCTTGTCGAATTTGCTCATGACTTCGATCTGGGGAAAAAGGGTATAACATTCGACGCCAATACTTTGTTATTGCTCCTGGATGTACACTGTCCACTTTTTGTTTTCTATATCTGCCATGTACTGCTTACAAACTTTCTACACTTGGATCCCTAGATCTTATTTTTATATATATTTGTGTTTTTAGATGTATGCGTTAGTGTTTGTTATAACAAATTATATTATTACATCACTCCCACAAAAGATTTACTTCTTTTTAATAGAATACATATTTATTAGCTTTTACAAGAAAAATGCTGACAGTGACTTCATTTTTGTTTTGCTTGCCTTCATCGGGGCTGTGATTTACATTCGTTTGGTTTTATTTGGTCTTTAGTGGGATGTTTTTGACAAACATTAACACAATTGTTCCGTTTCAACATGAATGCTTTCTTTAACATTAACTGAAAATAAGAAAAGCTGAACCAACAACGTATACACTTTTCAATTAATAACAACCAAGAAGCTACCAACTACCATGAACCTAAAAATACCGGTGAAAAAATCCAAAAGTTGCACGAGCCTAAGATGGAAAGTTTACCAATACAGAAAAGACAAACAGGATGAAAATCCCGCTACCTACAACAGATTCATGACAGTCAGCTGTCCACAATCTTTTCCATTACTGCAGCCTTTCAAATATGAACTATTCGCAATGAAAAAGAAAATGTTTTACAAATAAAGACACGCACTGCAGAATAAACCAAAGCAGAAAATTACCTACAGCAGTTATGTCAAGCTTCTTAAAATCGTTTCTTTTCTAAAATAAGGTTTAACACATATAAAAAATCATGTACACCTTATAATAATCACATAAGCACAACAGTCAAAACATAGCGACGGATAGTATAGATATCTTAACACCCGAATCTTCATACATTACTATGAATGATCACAGACCCGTTTCAGTAATAACCTATCCGTCAGACTAATAGACTTCTAAATTAGACTTAGGTATCATTAGCAAGAAAATTCTTGACGCATTCACACCAAAAATTTAAGCACGTTCAAATTTACCCCTCTGGAGTAACACGTATGCAGTAATTGATTGGTTTGTTTTAGCCTAAATAGAAATAAGTGCCATTTCTGCCAGTTTCACATCAAAGACTATAAAACTACAATATTAAAACAACTACTTTGAATCAATAAAAACAATTAAAGACGCTCAACTAGAAATATTACTACAATCTATGAAATTCCTTCTATTACACAATGATGCATACTGGGATCAGAAAGACATTAAAGAACTATTTGGTGTTATTATAGGACGAAAGAACTCAGCAGGAGTGACATCTTGGCCCAAATATATTAATAGCATACACGTAAAATCCCCCATTGATTCACATAGTATCTAGAGAGACTATGGTTTACTCTTCCTAAGAAGCTTCAGCGCACGAAAAAAAATTACAGACTTATGAAAGAATTACATCTGTTCTTCAGAAACCTAGAATTTACCATTACCGTAACAAACTTATCTTAAATCAGCTAACTTTATCGATCTCGACCAAGACTTAGAGACTTCCATTCATAAACCCTATAAAATGGCAAAGTAAAACATCCAAATAACCACTCAGACCATCCCCCAAGTATATTTAACAACCTAATCAAGAACATGCCGCTAAAACTCTTCTATATCTTCTAATGAATCAATATTCAACTCCACATAACAAGTTATAGGGGAGCAATCCATTTCAATACCACGCCCACAATAAAAAAAAGCACAAAAAGTCCACTCTGCAACAAATCTCTCTACACAAATAGCTAGATATTCTTCAAATTACTTCAAAAAGACTTCCATCCAAATCACAAGTATCACAGACTAATAAACACAATATGATATAATGCTCCACAACTAACAATTATAGTTTATTATTATTATCAAAAACTTTCAAGATATGAAAACCAAAACACGATCTCAACTCTACTAATTGCAACTGCAACACCAATTCACTCTGATCTTTAAATGGAAATTGCTTTATAATCATGTATTGCGCTACTGTAATCACTAATTAACCACCGCCACATACATAGATGCGATAGCAAATCAGGTCAAAAGATTATACAATCAACATGCGCATACTGTTTTCAATCCGAACAGGAAAGTGACACCACACTATCTAAATATATTTGGACGCTAAAGTTTAAAAATATACTGTTTAGCATTAATTAGAAGGTATTTTTCCATAAACAATGATACCAAGTAAACAACAAAACTTGACAACTTTGTTCAGCTGATTCCTATGAAATTCTTTATTTTGAGACCCAAATATTGAACGCAACTCTGAGTTAATTTGTTTCTGAAAACACAAGATCTTCAAACCTCTAAGACATTTCCACCCTATAAATTTCGCCAACCTTTTCTCCTACCATAAACCAATATAAATACAAAAAAGAAACCTTTTACCAAAAGACAATATATATATATATATATATATATATTTATTTTCTCCTAGTAATAAATAACTCGGATAAAATAAATTGGTTAATAGATACCAGGGTAGCAAAGATGACAAAATAACTGTGGTGTAACTTCTGTTTATGAGGTAGAAACTCCTTGATATTTTGGGTATTTGAGTATATATAAATTTAATGAATGGAGTAAACCCATATTATAACTGCATACTTTTATTCCGACATATGTTTCGAAGAATTACAATTTATGCGATCCATAGGAATCGGCGATGTTAAAAATGTAAACTTCTCCTCAGGGAAATGTATGGGAACCAGCTTAAACATAAGACATTATAACCGAATATT
>NC_068996.1:31128894-31133713 GCF_001194135.2 Octopus bimaculoides | reverse complement strand
AGATAGATAGATAGATAGATAGATAGATAGATAGATAGACATATATATCCACATATGTAAATATACATGTGTGTGTGTGTGTGTGTGTGTGTGTGTGTGTGTGTGTGTGTGTGTGTATGAATATGATCTATCTTCCTTCTCTAATGAATAGACTGTCGAGGGGTTGATTGAATCGATAGGGTTTCGCTCCCAGCGCATAATGATAGACTTGGAATAGCTGAGGGCAATCCACAATGAGAAGCTACAATCCATAAATTAAAATCCATAAGCTCAAGAAATTTACTTCTTGACAACAGCCGGCATATTCCGGCTGTAGATGTAACTGCATTCCGTATCATTCTGCGTCTCTCTTTATTTCCCTTCCGTTTTCTCTTCCTATACACACACGCACACACACATATACATATATATGTATATACGTGTAAATGTACACACACACACACACACACACACACACACAACACACACACACACACACACACACATATAGTTCCTATCTTACTCTCTAATTCGATCAGAGACACATAAGTGTAAATACAATCTATGTCTTCATATAATATGCTTCTACTTTCCTCCCTAAACCTGCATATTACTCTCTCCCACTCCGTATCTCACCCCCTCTCTCTCCCCTCTCCTTTTCCCTCTTTTTCCTTCTCTCTCTCTCTCTCTCTCTCTCTTTCGTAGTATATTCATAAATTCTTTCACCATCATTATCAACATAATCATCATTGTTCCCTTCATTATCAATAAGATTGAATCCCAGTCATATACTCGATTTAATTGACTATGTTCTCCCTCCATATTTCTTAACGTGAGCCTATGCAAGGAAGTAGTAGTAGTAGTAGTAGTAGTAGTAGTAGTAGTAGTAGTAGTAGTAGTAGTAGTAGTAGTAGTAGTAGTAGTAAGGATCTAATCTGAGCATCTAATACGTCGCTGCAGGGCTCTGCCTTTGAACGTTAGGATGATTTTGAATCAGGGTGAGTCCGTGATTGACCTTAGTAGCAGGCTGTTTTATTTTAGAAATTCAGCATCTATATAATAATCTGCTCGTCCGTTCACCCGTTATATTTTAGTTAGTTAGAGAGATAGAGGTAGAGTAAAAGTGTGTGTGAGAGAGAGGGGGGAGGAGGTGAGGAGTATGAGTAGAGAAGAAAGATGTGAGGAAGAAGTAGAGAAAGAGGTTTTAGAAGGCCAAATGCGTCACGTGGTTAGTTGAAGGGAGTGATGAAGAACGAGAGAAAAAGACAGTGACAGAAAAGAGGGTGAGAGAAGTGTTAACGCCGTGCTGTAGGGTGGGGAGGGAAAGGTAAAGAGAAAGAAACATGTTTAGGATACAATATTTTGCAGAGGGTGATGTTCTGGTAGTGAGGTTAAAGAAAGGCAGATAAAGAGAAATGGACAGGGGAGGCAGTTACATTAAGAGAGAGAGAGAGAGAGAGAGAGAGAGAGAGAGAGAGAGAGAGAGAGAGAGAGTTAGTGGAAGTGAGAGGTGAAGAGACAGAGAGAAATGTTAAAGACATGAAGATGGAAATTACATGGTTAAAACGTTTGTTGAAGAGGTAGAGAGAAAGAGAGATATATAAAGTACTCGGTAGAAGGAAATTTTAAAATATAATGTATTATTGTGACTAGAAGTGGAATACTTAGCAAAATATATATAAAAGTGCAAATTATCTTTCTTTCTTAAATAGCTTCTCTTAATGTTTTTCAGACTGTGGAATTTCCACAGGTCCCACTCGTATATTGTATATTATGGATACTTATACTTTTATTGTTTCCTACTTTTTGATCCACTCACCCGATTTTATGTACACTCCTACACAAATTGTAACCTGTCCTTGTAATGCCCCATTTATCTGACGCTCCTGTGACAATGAAAAGAAATTGTTATTGCAGAGTATTTCCCTTGTTACAGAATGTGGAAAGAATTCCCCACCACTTCTCCCAACAACCATGACATCAACGAATTACGTACACAAATCCAGCCCAAGCCCAGTCGAGCCCTCTGATTTGGAAATAGCTACAAGATACATGGAATATTGCACAAAAGTGTCCAAAAGCCTTATAGTCGAACAACCCTCAAAAAGAAAAGAAATGAAAATACTGAATTGACCCATCACCACTAAATTCCAAAAGCCTAGAAATACTTACATCTCCGGAAAAATGCATTTAATCAATTAAGCCAGGTTACATTCCAACAATCACATCAGCAATATTAATAATAGTCACATCAATAACAACCACAATAACAACAATCTTAACCACAATAGAAACCAACAACAGCAACACCAAGAACAGGAACAAGAAAATCCACGCGGCCAACAGCAAAAATAGCATAATAAATAGCAATCAAGATGACAAGAGACGGTACAACTAAGTCAAGTTTTAAAAACCCGTGTTTTGGTGAACTCAATCCAAAACTCCTCGAGTGGCGTTCTATTAAGAACTACATCAGCGATGTACCGCATTTTGTGAAAGCATTCTCCATATGGTTAGGGATGTTTTAAAATTTTATATGAGTGAAGGATTCTTGAGGACCCGAACAAAAGCCCATAAAAAAGACTAATTCAATACCAGGGTATGTAACTGACACTTCTTTTTTAAAAATGCTCGTGACCTGAGGAGGGTATGGAATCATGGACACCAGCTCAGTGATCTCAAGTCACTACATCTAGGTGCAGTAGCTGTTAGCGTAATCTAGGTATCCGAAACACAATCGCTTCCACTCTTTCGATCGGTTATTTCGACCAGTGCTATTTCGAAAATGCCTAGACGTAAAACTGAGTGCAGTTTTCCTGGACTTTGCGTCCCACTCATCGGCTTAACACACTTGCCATTTTCATCAACTGAAAATTTACTTTTTACAGCACTCAGTCTCCTTGTTTGGTAGTCGCGGACAATCTTCAAGGTAGGCATCAAAGCCCAATATTGCAAGTT
The DNA here is from genome assembly GCF_001194135.2 of Octopus bimaculoides. Lineage (NCBI taxonomy): Eukaryota > Metazoa > Mollusca > Cephalopoda > Octopoda > Octopodidae > Octopus > Octopus bimaculoides. The sequence continues at coordinate 31,130,776 of NC_068996.1, read as the reverse complement.
CGACGTTCCTCGAAAGCAGATATACTAACCCGCTGTGCAGGGCGCAAATCACTACCAAGGGCGCCCCATTTCAACATGCCAATTTAGTTCACTCCTATCTCGGCAACTGTGTACTACAGCTGACAACAGACTGGGAACATTCTCAGCTGAGTGAATCGGAGAGTGGTAACCAAGTTAAGGAAGGGTCCAGGCAAAGGAAACGTGACAGAAAATTTTCAATTCATATCCCTGCTCAAGACATATTTTAAAGGTTTGACAAAGTTGATCGTCAAAAAGATGGTGTTTCTCGTTAGTAGTGTTGTCAGAGACGCGCAAACTTGTGCGATCGCCGGCAGATCTATTCACGACAGCCAACATCGCATATCATACACTGTAGCAAGCGTCAAGAACACATCTGAGGTTGATGGATGTTGGTCAATTTGGATTAACCTAAAGTATTTGACAGATTGAAACTTTGCTAATTTGTTGTCATATTAACACTGATGCCCATTAACCATATCAATAATTTTTACGCGTTTTCCCGTACACTGCAAAATGCAGCTCTGTAGTTTCTAAGCATGCACATTATTCTGTTTTGATTTGTATTTTTTATAGTAATGTCAGTACTTTACATATTTTGTGAATGGTACCTAGTAACGCAACTTTCAGTGTTGTATATATTTGTAACTCATGGGGGTTTTGTTAAGTTTTATCTGCATGCTTTATCATTTCCAAAACATCTATTATTATAGGGAGTGTTTCTGATGCCACTTCTCACATTCTGATCATCTTTACTTCCAGATTTTTGCATCTGGAAATTTTTTCCTATTTATTAGAAATATATCATTGTCTGTTGCAACTAATGCTTCGATTTGGTAAGATGATTTTCTCGGTGATCCTTGAAAAGCATGTCTAGCCAATTAACCTTGATTAGTGTGAGATGTAGGCATAAGAACTACTTGATCATGCTGACAACTTAACAGTGGATATATCTACCATTGGTGCATACTAGGATCATGCCAATAAATTTCTAGTGAGAAAGAAGACTTTTTAAGATTACACTCTTTTATTTCTTCAAATAATTTAGTCAAAAGAAACTCGACACATCGACAACAAAAGGCTCCAGAGAATTATAAACAAAGATGAACATAAGTTAGTGTGTTAGGTTAAGAGTATATGTATTATAGTTAAATTATAAAAGTAACTAATGCTAATCAGTTTAAGTATATAAAGAAGCACATATATGTGAATGCAGATGGGGTAAGTATAGATAGATAGATAGATAGATAGATAGATAGATAGATAGATAGATAGATAGATAGATAGATGGATGGATGGATGGATGGATGGATGGATGGATGGATGGATGGATGGATGGATGGATAATGTCTGTGTGTGTGAGAGGGAGAGAAAGAGAAAGAGAGAGTATGTATATATGAGTGAGCATGTATACATGTATAAAGAAGTATTATACGCGTTTTATCAATGAATACGAAATATACGTGCGTTCACTTAATAAAACACAATACTGGCACTGCAATATACATAATAACAAAATAAAAAAAACATACAAATAGACTTCAAAAGACATTTGGAGAATACAGCCTAGATATTCTATGTATAATTCATGTGTTTGACTCCGGGGGTACCTTCATGTTCCTGCAAGTTGATTACGTCTTTCAGTTTCTATTTTTATTTTTCTAGTTGCTGATGTTCATGTAATTGTTGTTCTTTCTCTTTTTGATATGACTTGTTTCTTGCGTTCATGGTTCTTATTGTTTTCTTCTGTATTGAAAAAAATGTGTACACATACATCCCACACATGAACATATATGCATACGCACACGTACATACATACTCATATATACATACATATATATACATATATATATATATATATATA
>NC_068996.1:31125226-31128633 GCF_001194135.2 Octopus bimaculoides | reverse complement strand
ATATATATATATGTGTGTGTGTGTGTGCATGTGTGTGTGTGTGCGTGTGTGTGTGTGTGTGTGTGTGTGTGTGTGTGTACATTTATATGCATGTATGTACATGTATATATATGTATGTTTGTATGTATATTGTATGCATGTATGCGTGTATGCATGTATGTATATATGCATGTATATAATTACTGTTAAATGACGTGGCAATTGAAAACAAAATGAAAAATCATGCTGTACATATTGAAATAACTACGTGTATATTCAATATCTTCCTGGGATAAGAACGTGCTTGTGAGCATGCATAAAAATATATGAACACATGACACGTCATCAACGGATTAAGAGAAAATGGAATTTTACTATTTATATACACCACGGTGTTAAAACCGAAGATAAACTATAAAACTCCCTTGTAACTGTCTTTGTGAAACCTGTAAAGCGTTGTCACTTGTCCATATTTTTTTAATGCACATTAAAATATCAGAAATATGCCCTCATCCACACAAACTGGAGAATATACGTGTGAACGAGAGCTTCGATCATTTCAATAGAAATCGCTGGATTTTATTTTCAAATCTTTTCGTTTGAAATTTACTTACATATCATACTAGTATTCTTCTAAACCTGATGTTTATTTTATGTTATTTTACACATATATACATATTTGTGTGTGTGTATTAGTAAGTAAGAAAATGGAGAGATTTAATGGATAAAATTAACTTATTAATTGATTAACATTGCCGACAATTGTTTCAATTCACACTTAATACAAATCACAAAACGTACATAATAAATTAAGTCTGCATTCCGAAGATTTTGAATGAAATAACATCAGGGCGAAAGGACATTAAGGAAGTTAAGGAACCATCCCTATAAGAGGTTTATATCCTCAAATTTACTATATATATATTAAAGGAAAAAACAAAAACCAATGCGGAACGAATATCTCAAGTCATTTAGAACAATTTAAGGAGGGTAACATGAATTTGATGTCTTAATCGTTTCTGGGATAATCCAAGTGGTAGGTTAGCATCTTCTCGCATTGGATATTCCGTCATCAGAGACAAGGTATGAAAGTTCTAAACAGGTAAAATTTACAGTTTACAAGGAATAAGTAGAATAAAAGAGCAAATAGGATAAAGAGTAGATGTAGTTAGAATAATACAGGCGGAAGAATAATGTTCACAACTCATCTTTTTCCAGAGGATATGGATGTTGATCAGTACTTCCATGAAGGTACAGGTCTTTAGTTAAAATCCCAGGTAAATCCAGGCGGTATTTTAGCAGTATTTTGAATGGTGTGTTCATATTGAAGCAACAGATAGTATGTAAATGTGTACATAGAGTGAGAAAGTAAGATAGAAATAAATGGATTTTGTGAGTGAGTGTATATTTGAGAGAGAGAAGAAAGGTAGCAAGAGAGAGAGAAGAAAGGAATAAATATAAGGCAGGAGTAAAAGGGTAAAAATAAGAATAAAATTAAAAATAAAAGTAAAGGTTATGATAGAGATATGTCAGTATTGCATCAGGGTGAGAGGTCAAAAGTTAAAGTTTCAGTAAAGTAGAGTTGGGGACTAATTTAGTTAAGTTCACAAAGGACAACAATTTAGTGGTTAGTACAGATATCTAAAAGTATATTTCAAGCTTAATAGCAATTAAATGATACCTATTAAAGGATTACGAATTAAAGTTAAAACTCAAATTAAAATTAAAAGTTAAAACTTAAACTGAAAATTACAAACTAAGAAAACTAAAAATTATTTAAATGAAACTAGCTATTTCCAAGATACTTATATTGATAGAGAGGTAGAGGAAATGAAAAAGGAAAAGAAAAAAGCGTACATATACTGTAACGACCGTGGATGGATACATGCACATATTATGCGTGTTGATTTTGTTTGCATTTGGACTTATGGAAGAATTTAAAGGTGCGATAGTACCTATGGCAACATGTTGAGAAAGCGTCGTGTTGTTTTTTTAGTAATTGCGGTGAATTATGTATTGATATTAGGAGGGCTTCTTTTAGGCATAATCGCTGGCCTTGGTGGGGGGCGTGTGTGTGTGTGTGTGTGCGTGCGTGTGTGTAATTTCTTCTCTACGCTCTGCTAAACGCTTTGAACAAAATCTATTTTGCTAATAGTGCTAGGTAATTAATCGTACACACATCCACACACACATACACACAGATAGATAGATAGATAGATAGATAGATAGATATATAGATAGATAGATAGATAGATAGATAGATAGATAGATAGATAGATAGATAGATAGATAGATAGACATACAGACAGACAGACAGACAGACAGACAGACAGACAGACAGGCAGGCAGGCAGGCAGGCAGACAGACAGACAGGCAGGCAGACAGACAGACAGGCAGGCAGACAGACGGACAGACAGACAGACAGGTAGATAGATAGATAGATAGATAGATAGATAGATAGATAGATAGATAGATAGATAGACCTATATTTATGTATATGTATTCGTGTATGCATGCATGTATTTATGTATAAAGTACAAGCTAGAAGTTATCTACAAAGAAGAAAAATTGATATGGAAAAGCAATAGGAAAATCAGGCCACAAGTTGTTTCTAGATACATATATATAAACACCAAATCTTCCCTAAAATTCCACGTGCCAGCTTTAAATAACACAGACACAGTGGAACAGATTTATATACTCTGCCTTAATAAATGACAAAATGGTTACAGCTGGAACGCTCTTAATCATAGATCCCATTAATTAGAATTGACTAAATAATGATCATAACAGCTACACAAAACCACTTCAAACAAAAATATTAAAATCAAAAAACACAAAAGAATATCAAAAGAAAATGGAAGAGGGAGTCTCTCCTGACCAGCATTGTGCAACAATGTACAAAGAGTAAATAAACCAATATGAAAATAAAAAAATGCTAAAAAACAAAAGTATTTCGAAATAAAATGCTAATCAGATGGTCTATTTCTAGTTCTACAGTATCAATGGAGTAAAATGCTAAGCAAAACAAAATAATCATTTCTGGCAGAAGCATACAGTTCTGGAAGGATGAAAGACACGGCAGAATTTCAATTCAGAATGTAATGAACAGGCAGAGGTCTGCAATGCATTTCCTTCTGTTCTTTAACGAACCTGCCAATTCATCATCTGTTCCAAAGCAAAACTAATAAGACAACTTCAAATTTTGCACTCAATTCAAACAAACGGCTGACCATATCGTCAAGCTGTGAATAAATGACAGTTAGTTCGGTTTTATAGACTAAAAAGCGTTTCTTTTATGATATAAGAATTATTTCTAGTCCTTTTCTTTGCGGTGTTAACTCATATAACCATCATGCTAAACCACAGTGGATATATATATATATATATATATATATATATACAACGAGAGAGAGAGAGAGAGAGAG
>NC_068996.1:31124076-31124986 GCF_001194135.2 Octopus bimaculoides | reverse complement strand
TATATATATACACACACACAATATTATATTAAGGGCAGTTACGAGAAGTAAAGTGACACGCTGGAAATAGATGCCAAAGACCCTAAGCTACTTTATCAAATATACACAAACAGTGAAATCGAGGGAATGAACGAAGAAAATATGTTTTGAAAAAGTTCAGTCACCTATCGAAACGATTTCAGGTTCAGCGTTGTAATACGCTCTCCTTTCGTCAGTATGACATAACCAGAGATAAATAAATATAAACATTTATATATGCCATACGGGCACAACGTATCCACAGTGCATGTACAAATTTTCACACTTATATATCCTAAATAAAATATTGTATTTACAAAATTATATACTTCGTATTAATTTTTTACCTTAATTGCTTTTACACGCTAGCTTCTTGATAAAATCTTATATAGATTCTATCCTTAATATTATGCAGTTTAGGACATTCACATACCCGGGTTTAGTTCTTGAGCCTCTTCAGTGTGAACTACATAATAATAATTAACGACCGTCACGTTAAATTCCGAGAGTGCAACTGGTTTTGTTATGCGCCAAAAACAGAGCACATGGTGCAGAAAAATTATAAGCAAAACATTCAAGCACTAAGATTTGTGCTGTTGAATGTATTAATTCTTTCTGTTTTCTTCGCATACTGCTTTTCTCTGTTATCTTGTTGCTGTACGGTGGATTAATTTAAGACTTTAGCTCTTATTTCTAGTAGGTGTATGCTTTTTAAGCATCATTACGCTTCGTGCAACTTTATAATTCTTAGCTACATAATGCTATTTTGCCTGCGATCCACCTATGTTACTGCTGTTGATATCATCAATTTTAAACTTTATCCACAGATGATATTAGCAGTAGTGACATCTTATTTCAAATTTTAGTGTTTGAATGTTTTGCTTTTATATAT
>NC_068996.1:31115286-31123891 GCF_001194135.2 Octopus bimaculoides | reverse complement strand
GGTAGCTTGATAATATAGGTAAATATTTTTGATATGAATGGTTTCATGTTGTATGTTGCAAATGATAAACAACTAGAAAAACTATTATATATACGATGCACAGATTGAAGGAGCGGGGAGTTTTTTGTTTTGAAAATTCCACTGAATAACCTGGAAGACTAGAAGGGAGAAACATGAGTAAAAACTACATCAGATAAAGAAACAGAGATTAGATAATTAGATGAAACACAGACTTACATATATTTGAAAATTAATGAACTAGACAGCGTATGTCGCACTTAAAGGAAAGAAAAGTTTAGGAAGGAATATTACAGACATTTTAGATTAATACTTATAACTGAGCTAAATACTAGAAATAATGTATTAGGCACCAACGTTCAAGGTGTTCCAATAATAAATTATTGTTATAATATCTTCAGCTACTCGTAAGTGAATTAACAAGCTAAACAGAACAAGGAACATAATGATGGAATTTAAAGTACTGTACTCACGTAAAAACTGGCAAAGAAATATTTTATTTGAAAGAAATAAGGGGTGATAGAAGCATTGCGCATATTTCTCGTAATGATACATGTAAGTATATGCATATAAATATATATAACCTGCCGCATAGCGTTGTGAGTGCCTAAACTGACAACCCCAACCAGATTGTGTTGGTGAAGAGAATAATTTCTAGACACCCGCGCGGTGAGAAACAAGGCTTGTCATAGGGTATTCGATTTCAGGAGAGTCTATCTAACATTGTGTGTGCATGTGAGAGTGGGGGGGAGTAACACTTGACAATTCAATACTGGTCATTCATGAGATCGTGAGTTGGATTCCCGCACCGGGTTGTGTGTTGTGTTCTTGAGCAAGGCACTTTATTTCACGTTGCTCCATTTCATTCATCTGTAGATTATGATGTCTCTGGTGTCAAGCTGTATCTCTTTTTGCGTTTCCCTTCTATAACATCGGTGGTGTGGAGAGGGGAGTCTAGTATGCATAGGCAACTGCTGGTCTTCCATAAACAACTTTGCCTGGACTTGTGTGCTCGGAGGGGAACTTTCTAGGTGCAATTCCATGGTCAGTCATGACCGAAGGGGGTCTCCTCTCCTCTACTGGTCAATAAATTATAGAATACATAGCTGTGTGACAGAAAGAGATAAAGAAAGACGACAGGAAGCAAATTAAAGATGATGGTAGAATATACCTTCAGATAGAGACAGAAAAAGTACAAGACTAGAACGAAAAACAACTATTCTTTGAAATTAGTTGACTTGTCAGAGAATGTATGTATGTATGTGTGTATGTATGTATGTATGATTATATGTCTGTGCACACGTTTGAATGTGGTGTGTGCCAGAGGGCTTGCAAATCCAATGGGGGTCTTAAAAGACATGTTAGGATCCACAATGAGCAGAACTTACCTGCAGGTATTGGTAGTACAAATCAGAGGTGCAATCTGTGTGGGTGTTTTTTCAAAACACTGTCTGGTTTAAAAAGCCACATCAGACGCCATGAACGGGTTAAGGTGTAGGTGCAGGAGGTGGTCAAACTCTGTGTAAGGAGTAGACAACCACCACCAACATGTATGTATGTATGTATGTATGTATGTATGTATGTATCTTCTGTATTTAATCATTTAAATTCTTCCTCAGAAGGAGCTGGTTTCTAACAAAGATACAAGCTCCATCTTGGGAATGTAGCTAACAAAACCAATGTCACATTTTAAACTTGAAAAAAGTCTTGCATAGTTTTACTGTTCCGCTTACAGATTGTTGTTGTAATGTTCGAGTCAACTGATAGATTTCTTTTTCTGAAAATCCAAGCTTATCTAGACTGACGGTTAGGCATTTACTTACAAAACCAAATGCTCCGGTTATTATTGCTATGAATGTAAATTTGTAATCCGAGTATAGTACCTTGATGACATGTTTGGGCTGCTGCTAGTTACATGTGTGATGTCTTCCACAGAAATATAACATAATCTATATTTTCGGTTGCATCTTGAAACACCAAGGGCTATGTATGTATGTATCGATCTACCTATCCATCCATCTATGTGCATATCGTTGTGTCTTTTTCTGTCCCCCACCACCACTTAACAACCGTTGTTGGTTTCTTTACGTCCCAGTAACTTAGTGGTTTGGCAAAAGGGACCGGTAGAATAAATACCAGGACTTTAAAAAATAAGTCTTGGGGTCAATTTGTTCAACTAAAATCCCTTTAAGGCGGTGCTTCAACATGGACACAGTCAAATGACTGAATCACGTCAAATAGATAAAAAGGATACATTAATGCATAGATATGTATACTCTTTTACTCTTTACTCTTTTACTTGTTTCAGTCATTTGATTGCGGCCATGCTGGAGCACCGCCTTTTAGCCAAGCAAATCGACCCCAGGACATTCTTTTTGGCCTAGTACTTATTCTATCGGTCTCTTTTGCCGAACCGCTAAATTACGGGGACGTAAACACACCAGCATCGGTTGTCAAGCGATGTTGGGGGACAAACACAGACACACACACACACACACACACACACACACACACACACACATATATATATATATATATATATATATATATATATATATATATATATATATATATATATATATATATATATACGACTGGCTTCTTTCAGTTTCTGCCTACCAAATCCACTCACAAGGCTTTGGTCGGCCCGAGGCTATAGTAGAAGACACTTGCCCAAGGTGCCACGCAGTGGGACTGAACCCAGAACCATGTGGTTGTTAAGCAAGCTACTTACCACACAGCCACTCCTACGCTTATATATATACAAGGTGATTGAAAAGTAACCTCCTATTTTAAAATATTTATAATTTATTAACTATAATTTTTAGAAAAAATGAATATGTGAAGAAAGCATATAGCATGGTTTTAAAATTCGATATAGGCACCAGCATTTGCCACCAGCTTCTCAAGCCGCCAGAGAACCGCATCCACTGATGATCCTCTTGCGAGATGGAAGATGTAACTTCTCGTATTCGCCCTTCAAATTTTTCCAAAATCGTTGGTTTAGTAGAGTAGACTTGCCCCTTTAACCAACCCCAAAGAAAAAGTCGCAGAGTGTTAAATCTGACCGCCAATTATGTGGACCTCGACGACCCACTCATCTCCCAGGGAAGTGGACATTCAGCCATTCACAAACAACAATAGCAAAATGTGAAGGAGCGCCATCTTGCATAAAAATAAAATCTTCTATATTCTCCCAAGTACTGATAACTGACCAGATTTCATCTTGCAGTATGGTGAGGTACCTTTCAGCATTCATGGTATTGCAAAGGATGGAAGGACCAAGAATCCTGTCCGAAGTCATTCCACACCATACTGTTACCTTGGGTCAATTCTGCATTTTTTTCAGAGGTAATACGAGGATCTTCTCTTGCCCGTTAGTGGCAGTTGTGACGGTTCACAAACCCACCGCTTCATCACTCCAGAAGATATTTTTTAAGAGATCAGACCATGTTTTAGGGTTTCTAAATTTCAAAGAAAATAATCGATCTGAAAAAAAAACAACATTGAGTCAATTTCTATACAGTAAAGAACATATTCAACAAATTTGAGAAAAAATTATAATTGATATATAAATTATAAGTATTTTAAAATAGGGAGTTAGTTTCAATCAGCCAGTATATATAATAGGAATATTTGTATGTAATTTGTGTATGCATACATATGCATGTGCGTACGTACAAATAAATATAGGAAATTGGGAAATAGACAAGATTTTACATGGTAGCTTCCATAAATAAATTTTAAAATATTAGAGAAATGAATTTTTTTTTTCTTGAGACCTAGGACCCTCAAGGCCTGTTACTTTGTTTCCATAGTGTATAAGTAACCGAGACCACAAGATTATTCCAATAATTTGAATGAAATAAGCATGAGAACGAGCTACACTTGATATTCTACAGCGGTAGTTATGATTAAAAAAATTATTTCGAAGATTAATTGAGAATGGCGTTAAGAGCATAAATAAATAATGATGTTGATGTAGACCGGCAGTTTTAGAGGAGGGCTTAGATGACACCATCTATTCCTGTAGTTGACTGGTACGTTATTTTATCAACTCCGGTATGATAAAAGACAAAGTCAACCTTCACGGAATTTGAACTCAGATTAAAGAGCCGGAAGAAATACCGCTAAGCATTTTGACTGAGGCTCTAGCGATTCTTCCAGCTCACTGCCGTAAAGCATAAATAATGGAATATGTACATACGCACATACACACACGCACACGTACATACATACATACATACATATATATATATATATATATATATGTATATATATATATGTATATATATATATATATATATATATATGTGTGTGTGTGTGTGTGTGTGTGTGTGTGTGTGTGTGTGTGTGTGTGTGTGTGTGTGTGTGTGTGTGTGTGTGTGTGTGTGTGTGTGTGTGTGTGTATATATATGAACACGCCCATATATGTATACACACACATTAGTAGCTACAAAAAAACAAAAAATAAATAGTTAAAAGTTATAAGTAAACAACAAAAACTGAATATTAAAAACTCGAAGGTCATTTCTTGCAATCAACATCATTATCATAGTTCAAGGAGCAAAGTAGCAAACTCAGAGTTACTAAATAATTTTCAAGGGAAAAAGTTAAAGTTAAATATTTTAGGGGAAATAATTATACTCACTAACTGATATTTTATTGAATTAATCTAATTTAAATTTAATTGAAACTATAGACTTTATTTAAATATCTTTTTGTAATTTAATTATTGTAGATAATATTCTTATATAATTAATTTTAAGTACAATTTTAAATATTATAGCTTATAAATCGTATATAGGTTAGTTATTGATATGGCTGGTTGGAGTTGTCAAGCTTGAACGAATAACTTGATCAATACTGATCTGATATTTTTTTTAATTTTAAGTTCGAAATCTCGGCAGTAATTCATAATTTTGCTTAAAAGATTATTTTAGAGCTGTCAATGTTAAACAGGAAAGATAAATATTAATATATTAAATGGGTGAGTTATATCAGTAATGATGTTCATGCTAACAACGTTACCGAATATGAAACTAGCTAAGTTTGCATACTCTTTTCTATTCTAGGCACAAGGCCCGAAATTTTGGGGGAGGGTACCAGTCGATTAGATCGACCCCAGTACGCAACTGGTACTTAATTTATCGACCCCGAAAGTATGAAAGCAAAGTCAACCTCGGCGGAATTTGAACTCAGAACGTAAAGACAGACGAGCTAAGTTTGCATATTGTGCAGGGGGATTGTTTAAGAAAAGGTTAATATTAAACGGGTAACCATACAAAAATATATACAAACATGTGTGTATGTGTGCGTGTGTGTGCGTGTTGTATATAGCCGTACTGTATATGTGCATACTGTTATATGTTAAAACAGTATGCATATATGTTGCTATATATGCTTCTGTTATATATAGTGTTATATATACTGTTATATATGCTTCGTACTGTTATATATGCATAATTCTTTGTCTGTTGTATTTATATAATGTCTTGCTTGTTTCTATTTCAGTAGACATTCGCTAGCATTTTCCCAGTAGCTTGATAATAACACAGTCTCCTGCAAAATTGAGTGGTCTCAACGGTAATGGCGCGAAGCCGCTATGATATTTTGCGACATTGACTGACGAGGAACACTCCTCGTCAGTTCGTGTATACGTGTATCGTGTCTTTGTATAAAATTCCTGTCCATTAAGTTTTCGTCTAGTTTTCCATTTTCTCCTTGTATATTTTCTATTCAACCTTTGATATATTCATGTAGCGCAAAACACACCCTGTAATATTGTAAAGTATATTTCCTGAATTGTGCGACTCTTAGCACTATTTCTACTCTTACTCTATCTCTCTCTTTCCATTCTTCTCTCTCTTTCCGCCCTTGCTTGCCTTCTTTGTACCTTTCTCTTCTCTCTCTATCTCCCCTTCTTTTTCGTTCTCTCTCCCTCTCTTTCCCCCTTCTTTCCCTCTTACTCTATCTTTTTCCTCCTCTACTCTTATTCTATTTATTTCTCTAGGACTTACTCCATTTCATCTTTGCGCAACCCCACTAATTTCGCTCGATTGCTTCAAAACTTTTTCTGTTGTATTTGTTATATATGTATAATTATTGTTTTTTTTCTGTTGTACATAGCCGTAAGGCTTCGTACTGCTATATATGCATAATTCTTTGTCTGTTGTATTTATATAATGTCTTCTTCGTTTCTGTCTCAGTATACATACGAAACCTTTATGATATTTTTGTCAAAGAGTAACGAGGAGAAATTAGCTGGGAATATTCCGTGTACCGTGTCTTTGTCCGTTAAGCTTCCATAATTCCCGAATTAGAGTAGAGACATATATGTATGTATGTATGTATGTATGTATGTATGTAATATGTATGTAAGTATGTATATATGTATGTATTTATCTATGTATGCATGTGTGTCTGTGTGTATATATATATATATATATATATATACGTATACACATATCTGTAAATATTTATCTTTATCTAAATATGTGTGTGCGCTTGTGTATGTATATATATTTACATGCATAAAGATATTTCATATATATATGTGCGTGTGTGTTTCTATAGACACTTAGATATATATTTTTTTTCTTTTAGTCATTTGACTGCAGCCATGTGTGTGTGTGCACGCGCGCACACACACACAGACACATGCAATTTTAGATTACAATATCCATCTGTGTATCATACGTAATGTTAAAACAAGGCGAAGATGGTGAGAAAGCGAATTTGCTGCCGTATTCATCAAGGGATACTTTTTATGGGCGTGCGGTATTCGAAGCAGACGAAAATCGTCAGTTTTAGCATATATATATATATATACATCAGGTCACTTGCTCAGATCAGGTCATTTGCTATGCAAGTACATCTCCGTAATATATATATATATATATATATATATATATATATATATATATATACACATACACACATACATAAATATATATGTATATATATTATATACATGTGTGTGCGTGTGTTCAACTGATTGGTCTGGCTTTTGCAACTGTTATTCCTGAAGCGTTTGTTCCGTACTGGCAATGTTGTTTCACTGATAAGCAAAGAAGTTTTAGATATTATTTATAATCCACGACCTGGACTCTTCCAGAAATCACTAAATTCAGTAAATCCCCATCAATACCCACAGTCTCCTCAAAGAGGTCGATGCAAACACCTCTTTTATCTTTATAAAGAAAAGGATGAAGGTTTCATAGAGAGCTGCATCAAACAATTCATGAGAGGTTATGAATACCGAGCTTCATCCAATACGTCAAGGTGCACAAACTTGATTTACACTTGATCCAGAACAACAGCTTAATCAAAGAAACCGCCATCAATCTATCCATCTTCTCCGCCCACTATGCCCAAGAGAGACGTGGTGGTAAAGTCCTCGGATACCTCCTTCAAACAGTCTTCTCAGCAGCAGCCGTCATTTCCGGTTGGACTCCCAATCATGACAAACTGAGATGCTTGGATATTATCGAACAATTTCTTTCATTCTTGTACTACCCTCGGGTCTTAGCTTGAAAAAATCGTCTTGGGATTCTTTTCTGCGACATTTACTTCACGTGTTAATAGTACCAGAGTTGTGACTTCTGAATGCGAGAAAGTAGCGACTCTGATGAGAACCCTGATTTCTGAGCTACACACCCTGTCGAGTAATGTTACTCCAGAAATCCTTCGGCTGCTTATATTCGCCATCGTACACTTCCGGTCATTACCCAGTATTCATGACAATAGAAACAAGTTGTGGCAAGACTCTTACATATGTTCAATGTCTAGGAATTTCTACCAATGTCAGATCCTTGTGCATTATAGGCTACAGTATTTGGAGATCCGACTCATACGTTCAAAAGTCCACTAACTTCTCTAGTTGCTCGTTGGCCATATCTATCTCTGTATTCAGCAAAATTATAAACCATAAATGGTCCATAAAGCATCTTTTTCCACGTCCTCAACAGTGGTAAACACTTCTGTTGCTAACTTGTAATCGTGATTTAACGCACCCTCTTGGCGTCCAGGAATATAATTTTCATGTTTAACATCGAAAATATGACAAATAACTACTGACTTCCTCACAAGTCTTATGTCTCTACCACAAGCCTATTTCAGATAATCTACAAACTATCTAATCTTTTTCTAAAGCTAATTATTTACTAAAAATAACTCTTTTGTTTTTCATTTTTTTCTTTATAAAATTTATTAATTATAATTCATCTGTTTACCTACTAAATATAAATTTTATCTAAATATGTGATTCATGACCCGTGATGAGACTAAATCCGCATTCACACAGTCGCAAAATCCATTCGCGGCGATTTGCATTCTTACACAATGTTTTTTCACTCAAAATATTGTAATCATAGGCTAAATAACCTTCAGATTCTTACCGATTCCAAACACTGATTGAGTTTATTTTCTCCACAAGTGATAATTCCATAGGGAATTACGTTACTTTTGTTGTTATATGTACTATTTTTTTTTTTTGCATGTGTGTCTAATTCTGTGATCGCTGTACATCCATATGTGTAAATATATATGCAAAATACATACATATATATATATATATATATATATA
>NC_068996.1:31111316-31114119 GCF_001194135.2 Octopus bimaculoides | reverse complement strand
TGTGTGTGTATGTGTGTGTGTCTGTGTGTGTCTGTGTGTCTGTGTGTGTCTGTGTGTCTGTGTGTGTCTGTGTGTCTGTGTGTGTCTGTGTGTCTGTGTGTGTTGCAAAATATATGCATAACACAAAAATAAGCAGTGTATAAAGCTTCCGCTCAGGACATATGAATGAGTAGAAGGAAAAGTCATTTATGTTTGAGTATACACACTTCTTCTGAAAGAATATGCAAAGAGAGAGAAAAATGGAAAAAGAAAAGATGGAAGGAACACTCGTGTATGCACACAGTATGCAGAAGTGTAAGTATGTATATGTATGTATGTGTATGTATGTATATATATGTATGTATGTATGTATGTATGTATGTATGTATGTATGTATGCATGTATGTATATATGTATGTATAGACAGACAGACAGACAGACAGACAGACAGACAGACAGACAGACAGACGGACCGAACGCGTAATGTTAAATGGTCTACATAGATGGCCATTTGCTCGAACTACCGAGCGGATACCGCTGTATTAGGCAGCGATCCAACCACGGAAGACTGGACCAAAACGAGCCGCCAAGTATCGATGGTCGACCCTATCGGAAGCTTTTGATTGATCCAAATCGATCAGAGCCCCACCCATGCCAGGTTCCTTAACTACCCTGCCTATGATGTAGCGCATGAGGTGGCAACTGTCACGAATACCTCTGCCCGGTACGGCGCATGTTTGCACCTTGTCGACCAGTTTCTCGATGGCAAGCACCAACCTCTCAGCTGGAAGCGGCTGTAATGGCATTTTCACAACACTCCGCATCTCTTGCCGAGAGTCGTGGCTTGCCATGCAAGTAGCCACTAAAGTTTATCCTGCGTTCCGACCCACCAGTTATCCTGAACAGTCAGGCAAAATGTTGCTGAAAGGCCTCATACATCTTTTCGGGCTCGAGTAACTCGCGCCCTGTTCGATCGATCGCTAAAGTCTTGCTATACTTAACCGATTCTGCTGTAATTGCCCATTTTAGAGCAAACCCTCCAAACTAATCTGCTAATCCGGTCTCTCTAAGCCTGTCGCTCCGAGAGCGATGCGTTCACCTTCCCGTCTACGGGACCCTGCCTATGATTCTCTTCTAAGGTCACGAATTTGTAATCTGTGTAGCTGATTATGTGAAATTATGGACAACCTACACTATCCCAATCTACTAGCCTACAGAATACTCTATCTAAATACAATCTAGACGACCCAATTCGGTTGGTCCATGTCCACATTGGCACATTTGGGTAGCCCAGTCGGTACCTGTTGGACAGTTGGAAACGTCTGAGCAGGTCTTTGAGGCATTTGCATACCTTTCTCTTCCTATCTATACCTACATAGTCTAGACGCGTGTCCAAGATAGCGTTCCAATCCCCTACTAAAAGTAAAGGTCGAGACGTTCCCAGGAAAGCCTATAGACGTTGAAAGAAATCCGGCCGTTATCAGTCGGAGAGCACACTCATTACTGCCATCGACATCCAAGACGACCAGCCTACCCTCCGGGTCTAGGAATAATGCCCTTACTTTGAGATCCAGACCCTTTAAAAAAAGCACCGTGGTACCACTACCGTCCATTCTCGGCAGATACGGAGAAAAATAAATGTCGAATTGTCCGCTGAAAGTGGGCTTGAGGGGCCACGGGCTGGAGAGTCTGGCGTCGCTGAACATTTTACCCCACCACCACCCCACTTTTTTCTTTCCCCACTGTGGCCATTTGCCATATTTCCGTGTTGCCTTCATCAGACGACATGTCAAAGGAATCAGAAAGTGGAGGGAAGGGAATTGGGATCGATTTGTGTGTGTGTTAATGTTGATGTTGTTACTGTTGTTAGTGCTGATTAGTGGCTGTTGGGATATGATGTATAAGCTGTTGGGGATGAGCGGTTTGTTCTTTCCTTCTTTTCCGGCTTTGGTACTTCTGTGGCTGTTGTTAGTGGTGGCGATGATGGTTTTACTTCTGTTGTTGGTGATGTCGAATCTGCTGATGGTGATGTTGATTGATTGGGTTGGTTGAGTTGGCTGGTTGGTTGGTTGGTTGGTTGGTTGGTTGGTTGGTTGGTTGGTTGGTTGGTTGGTTGGCTGGTTGGCTGGTTGGTGGAGCTGCTTCATCTGTTGTTGCTGCTGTAGTTGTGCTGATGGCGGTGTGGGTAACAGTGCTGGTTTGCTTTGGTCTTTTCTTTTTGCTGTTCTTGTGCTGCTGGGCAGTCGCTCTTGAGGTGGTTTTTGCTACCACATAGGTGACACCGTGGGGTTCTGCCTTCAACAGCCACATGTAGGTTTGCTGCTCCAGGCCGGCAATTTCTAGCAAGTTAATTGCCTCCGCGAAAGTGTAGCAAATGGCTGATACCAGCTATCGTATTTCTATTTCAGGGGGCACATCTTCAATTTTTATTTTCGTCACACGACGACCAAGGTACGTAGGAATTATGATTATTTCCTGGCATTTGAGTGGCTTTGTGAAATGTTCTTTTGCTTGTTCCTCTATATTGAACCTTACTTCGATAGTGGCAAATCTTTTTCCTTTGTAATATTTTTTTGAAAGCCCATATCAGCCGTAAGCGCTTTTCCACCGTTTGTTGAGTGGCATGTTCCAGCATTTTTGTTTTTGAGTTTAGCATTTTGCAAATTATTGTTTTTTTTAAACGTCTTGTAAAGTGTCTTTTGGTGAGTGTAATTTTAGTGTTCTTTCTTCTTTGGGTAAAATTGACTTGAATTCTAAGAAGCCTTGGGTCGAAACGGACATGAGTCGACTCCTTTGCCCCAGAACAGAAGCAAAATTATTTTGT
>NC_068996.1:31110259-31111075 GCF_001194135.2 Octopus bimaculoides | reverse complement strand
GGAGGTAGTGGCAGTGGAGGTGGCAGTGGTTGTGGCAACGGTCATTGTCTTAGACATATACAGGGTGATTCAAAAGTCTCCATACATAGGAAAAATTTATATTTTTATAAGAAACAGTTTATAAGATCCCCTAGGTCCCCTGATCTGACCCCTCTTGATTTCTATTTTGGGGGGCGGTGTATCGCGGAAAGATAAAAGACATAAATCATTTGAAGGAACGCATCACCAACTCATTTGCACACATATCACCAGATGTGCGATTACCAGTTCCCAATGAGTATGGTTAACGTATTGCAATGTGTATTCAAAACAATGGTAACCATATTGAGCTTATTAAATAAATAAAAAAAAACTGTTCTTATAAACTGTTTCTTATAAAAAGATAAATTGTTCTTATCTATGGCAACTTTTTAATCACCCTGTATATTCATTATCTTTGCTTTCTCTTCCCTCTTGTTCGGTAGCAACGCTGACGTCATTGTGTGCGTTGTTGTTCAATTGTGTGTGTGCATGAAAGTGAATCAATGCTTTCTTTATATCTATCTCCCTCTCTTGTTCTTCTTCCTTTCTGTTTTTTCTCTCCCAAACTTTCCCTATTTTTCTCCTCTCCCCTTCACCGTTCCCTCTCTCTCTCTCTATCTCTCACCCTTCCTCCTTGATTCTCTCGTTGCTCACACGTGACCAACGGCCATCCAACTTTCCTACTTCCATTTCCTTCTTAAAAACAAGACGTGCTTTTACCTGTCTCTTCTCAAAGCTCGTTTTTCCAGCGTTTACCACTTTACATCGCCTGGGTTTAACAGCCCCCACCGTATG
>NC_068996.1:31098141-31109634 GCF_001194135.2 Octopus bimaculoides | reverse complement strand
ATATATATATATATATATATATATATATATACGTATATATAATGCACAGTATATGGATTTATAGAATCTAAAAGTAATCATAAAAACCTCCTTTGATTGACCAGTAAATCCAGTTAGTGAAAATTATTTCATGAGAAGCATATAGAGGAAAAAGGAAGTCAGCAAGTGTGAGATGAATATATTTATTTCACCAGTTGATATTCATAAGGTGACAACGTTTCTCAGCCTACATCATGTAAAAATAATTTATTTTAGTGTATAATAAATTATCTTACATGTTCGCACTAGTGTTTATGCTGTAAGTTTCATAGTACAATTGTATATTTTACAAACGAATGCAGATATAGAAGGCTAGCTCTTCCGATCAATAGAGTATCATGTTTACATCAATTTTTCGACTCCAGTATACACATACAAAAACAATCAGCTGCCGTCATCCAATGGATATCAACTGGTGAAATAAACGTATTCATTTCACACCTCCTGACTTTCTTTACATTCTACACACATACACACACACACACATACACACACACATATACACAGAAACACGCACACGCACGCACACAGATACACACACAGAAACACACACACACACATACATACACACACACACGCACGCACACGCACGCACACACACACACACACACACACACACATATATATATATAAAAATTTACAGTCTACATTTATTTTATCCTTAACTATGCTATTCACTAAGATAGTGGAAGTAAGGAAGAAACATGGTGTTTGGATAGGGTTCAGTTAAAGTTAGATGTGTGAAAGTGGGTAGGGTGTAAACTATGTGAGGTGGTGGGTATGATATTTTTAGGTGTGTATTGCAATGTATTGTAGCTATAACTAAAGCTATTCCATTATAATTTCCTCATTGAAATATATTTGTATATGATTGAACTAATGTCCTTTGATCTTTTGCTTGTTTTGAAGTTCAAAGATCAGTTTATAGTTTACTAAGATATTTATAGAGTATTGTATCTAAATCTATATAAATCTATAGTGTTCTATTTCTTAGAATAGGCTTTTACTCAAATTCCTGAAGCTGAGAGTCCAAAGGTTAGTTTTAAACCTAAATAAAATATAGGTATTGTATTTCCTTTCCTTTCTACTTTTAATTCGCTTTTTGTTTTTACTATTAGTGACCACAATAGTAAGTAAGCTCAAATTAGAGCAGCCCTTCAATACTATTCAATTTTAAAATATTTACACAGCCAACTTTTTTATGAAGCAACTGGGGTTGCTTCTTTATGTGTACTTTCAGTACCAAAGATACACAAACACTATCAAGTTTTTTCGGTATTCAGTTCTGGCCACTCTATGGATTGTTTTCCTCTTTGCTGTCTCCTATAATAGTTTGATTCACAAGTGAGTTGCTTGCTAAAATTATACACCCTTTCCGACACCCACTCCAGTACCATCAACCTTACTAAATGAATTAGATCGTTCATTCTGTTAACGTTCATGTACTGTGTTACAGTGCACAGAATTTCTTGCAAGGTTCTGTCACATTTATTCTTTGGGAGGACTTTTTCTTTTTCACAGTTTCAATGATTTCTTTATAACCACTGAGAGTAAAATAGTTACAGGGGAATTAGTCAATTAGAAGCGACTATGAAAGAACTCACGATCAACGTTTCTTTAACGTGAAACACGAAGGTTGCGGTGTCAATACTAAAGCATATGCCCTAAGGTATGGCAGGACGAAACTTATTCAATGGACTCCCGTGGTGGAGGTGCAGCGTAACAAAATTTGACTGACCTGGATGGGCTCGTTCTACTGGATTCTAAACAGATTGGTATGGTTTTCCAACGCTTTGCTCAAATGTTCAGGGAGAGCAGTGTTAGGGAGGTGATAGTGGAATTTTCTACCTTGAAAGTGAACTGTAACAGTATGTGGGATTGGCATCGATATTCAGGACTTCAAACATCACAAGAATGCTTACAGAATTATCTGCATTTCAGGAAGCAGAGAGATCAATCAGGTTAGTAATGCAAGGAAGAAAACACAGTTCCTACACGTAGAGTTTTAAAAGCTGCTTGAGGGCTTTCTTCCTCGCAAAGGAGACAATAACAGTAAGCTACTCGGGTGAGATTACTGTAATTAAATCAATACAACAGTTGTAAGAACATGTCTGTCATTTCCTACTACAGTTGCAGTTACTGTAATGGAATGTACACTGCAGTATAACAGACCTCTATAACGTCCTTGTTTCTTTTTTCCCCTAATCCATTTTTGTTTAATTTTAGTTTTAACAGATGAAGATGGTGTACATGAAGAGCCATTGTTTGAAGTTATCCTGTTCAAAGGGAGTTTTCATGGTTACGTTTTGGAAAGAGATCCAATCAATTAGCAAGCTTTTCGATCAAAAATTGGGTTGACTCTGGGAGATGCGATCCGTCTTTTTTTTTTTTTTTTTACCCTGCCGGAACCGATCCGATTTGCATTTTGTGTTTAATGGCAAAAATACTACAAAAATGCTACAGAAACTTATGAAATGTTCCAGACAACTTATGGATTTTTGTATGAGCAGAGCATCTGTTTTTCACTGGCACAAAAGGTTCAAGGACGGTAGAGAAGTGAGAGATGATGAGAGGTGTTAAAACAAGAGGGACAGCAGAACATCAAAGCTGGTTCAATTTTCTGAATGAACACCATCGTGCGTCAATAAAGACAATAAGCATACAGTTTAGAGTTAGTGTGACAACTGTATACAGAATTATTCATAAACATCTGAACATGCGCAAAATTTGTTCAAAGTCTGTTCCGAGGCTGCTCAGTAGCGAACAGAAGGAAAGACGCGTTGGTGACAGCAGGGAGATGGTTGAACTCATTACCTCTATTCCAAGAGTACTTGAGATTGGCGACCAATGACGAAAGCTGGAGAAAAGAAAAGGAAGGAGATAAAAGAACAGGAGAGGGTATTAAGACATAAAAAATGTTGTTGTTTTTCTTTATGGCTGGGCTCTTCGATCAAGTCTACCATCACTTCCATAATGTAAAATAATAGACATTAATAATTCCTGGTACTTTTCGCACATAAGTAGTAAGAATTATTAATGTTTACTACTTTGCATTATGCAATTGATGATACACTGGATAGTAGAAGCGAGCTATGAAGAAAAACGGGCTAACTTATTTCACTTGCTATTCTATTCGTTTTCACAGATAAATATATTAAATATATGCATGTATGAACCATTGTGTGATTGCTGTGTTAATAACATCTGAAAGTTTATTTTGCAGCGAACCATGAGAAGAATTGACTAACTCGCTTTATTTCAATTACTATTTGTATTTGTCATCACAAATAGAGAAGTAAATATATACGCCATTGCTTTGCTTACAATATTAAATGTGTTAAAATACTTGACGGAACTTCTTCCGTCTTCACGTTCTGAGTTCAAATTTCGCAGAGTTCGACTTTGGTTTTCATCCTTTCGAGGTCCATAAAATAAGTACCAGTTAAGCCTGGGGGGGGGGATATAATCGACTTACGCCCGCCCACGAATTTCTTGACCTTGCACCAAAATTTGAAGTTATCATTATTATTATTATCATTATTATTATTATTATTATTATTATTATTATTATTATTATTATTATTTACTGTTGAACACGACACACGTATTTTTGAAGGTGCGAAGAAAGTCTTGTTTAAAACTTTATTTTACAACCATTTGTTGCGGGTTTTTTTCGTTTTAACATTGTTCCAGTTTGTTAATAGAAATACTAGGGATCTAGCATTGTGTTCCTCTATTTGTTTAGTCCCTAGCGGGGCTATATTCAGCCCAGATAACTTCGGTGGGAATTTTAATACAATATAAATAAACAAGATGGCGAAACGTATCTTGGAAGATTTAAGAAAAAAACTACATTACTGGAGAGGGAGAGGAGAAAAAGAAACACACAAGATCAAAGTCCACCTAATAGTAGCAGCAGTGAAAGCATTGGCAACAGCAGTGATAGCAATGATAGCAGCGGCGGGGGCGACGGGGACAGCAGTGGTGGTAGCAGCGGCAGAAGTAGTGGTGGTATTAGCAACAGCAACGCAATTCAGAACACAATTGACGGCGGTGACGGCGGTGTGGAGGGTGGCAACAGTGAAAGTGGCCACACCACCACCACCATCACCACCAACAGCAACAGCAGCGCCAGCTGAAACAACAGCAACAAGAGCAACGTCGACAACAACAAAAACAATAACAAAAGCAAGAGGTTTGCTGATGCAGCAAACACAAAGAAGGAAATGTTTACGCTTCCTCTCGAGGACAAAATTCGAGTACTTTCTAAAGCAAAAGACATTATCAAAGTTTTCGTGGGCAATGCATCAGTGCTTGTACCTCCCCAAATAATAGAGGCAAAACAAAGACAGCATATTTTAAATGCGTATCACGGAGATCCGAAATAGCTTCCATCGGTCACGTTGAGAAGGCCCTCATCGAAATTTTAATAGATGTGGCTCACGTACAGAGAGGGAGGCAGTTTGCCAGCATTGAGGTTCTCTTTAAAAGTAGGACCTCACGCGAAGACACGCAGTGTCACCCCGGTAGACTGAGGAGTGGTTCCTGTATCCCTCCTATCTCTCGAAGAAAACGGCGAGAATTAGGATAAACGGTGTGCTATATGATGTAAATGTCTGATGGATCGTTGCCTGTGCCGTGCAGGAACCAGAGGCACTCCTGGAGGTAAAAACGAGCAGCAGAGAGAACTGGTGTAGGATCGACTTGGAGATATTAATCCGTGTGAAAGCAGAGAATATCGAGATGATTCCGGACCTGATCCAGCTGCCCAACGGGATAGAAATGCGTGTCGTAGTGGAAGGCAGAAAGCTCAGATGTGACAAATGTGGGTCCATAAGTTACATGAAAGCCTTCTGCCCTCAGAATTCGGGAGGTGCACGGAGACACCTGCAGCCTACAGCGCACCCCCAACAACAGAGACCTTTTAATAAAACTGCAGCCTCACCCCAACAACAACATACAATGGAGAAAACCACCCAAGTATCTGTCAAACCAGTCCCCTTCACCCCCTCTCTCAAGCATACACTCACAGAAGTACGCTCACACTATCATAGAAATACACACACTCCCCGAGACAGACCATGCAGACTCTAGCCACGACACATCTTGTAGTGAAGATGACAAAGAACCCCACAAAGTTAAAAAGCGAAAAAGGAAAAGGGAACAGAAAACAAAAGAGCCTACACCAACACCCGAAAACACAGAAACCCCAGCACATCAAACATTGACACAGAAAAAACAACATCATCCCCATCCTTCCCACACCCACAACCATCCCAACCAAATCCACCAATGCACTCACAACCATATATAGCCCCCAAAGAGAGCTCACATTCACCAACACGGAAGAGAGTCAACAAAGATTTGTTGGTTCTCTTAGTCAAAAACAAGCAAATTGAGAGAGGGTGCAGTTTATGACACTAGTACCCTTAGGGACTTCCACATAACGTGGAAAGGCCAAACGTCCACGCTACTAAGAGGCTTTTAGCCGATTTCCCACAGGAACCAGATCCGGAGCCCGGGTCACCGGACTGCCAACAGCTCCAAGAGGGTAAGTAACCCTGTTTTTGCTTTCTTTTCCTCAACCCTTTCGAGCCGTCATGGCGATTGCCAGAGAGGGATGCATAAATTTTCGCGGCCTGAAGTCACCCTGGAAGCAAGGTCGATTGCTCAATGACCTCAGGTCGCTAGGTTTGGATGTGATAGCAGCCAGCGAGACCAGGATTTCCGACACACGCAATCTTGCATCCATTTTCGACGATTATGAGACCCACGCATCTCTTAGTCGGTCCAGAATGGGAGGCGGGGTGACAGTGGTGTTTAGGAAAGGCCTGGATTTCGAAGTTCGGACGATCTTCCTGGACCCGGAAAGCAAGTTGATGGCCCTGGATGTGAGCGACAGGGAAGGCACTTTTTACGCCCCCATGGGGGCGGGGCAGCCAGATTTCTTCAGACGTTTGGAGGTTTTTTTCAGAGGTTTGGAGAGCAGAACGTCATGCGCTTTAATGTTAGAGGGTGACTGGAACACCATTATGGATGCACGCCTGGATAAGGGGGAGCTAACTGGTAGGAGATTGGGGAGTAAAATCCACACAAACCTGCTCAGCCGCTTCCAGTTGGCTGACAGATACCGACTAGATTCCTCGAAAGCGCTAATATGGACATGAGCGAACCACATTGGGTCTTCCAGATAGTGTCTAGATAGAGTATTTTGTAGGCCTGCAGATAGAAGTAGTATAAGTTGTCCACGTTTCAAAGTCGTCGGCTACACGGACCATAAATTTGTGATCTGTACGGTCGACATAGATAGGACCCATAGACAGGGACTCGGATACTGGAAACTGAAAGCGTCCTTTCTGGCATGTCAAGCTATCAGAGACCGGGTTGGCAGGTTGGTCCATCGAGAGTTGGCGGGCGCAATCGTCAACAACCGTAGATGGATAGCCCTGAAAAGGGCTATTAGAGTAGAGGTGGTAGGTTTTAATAAGGAGATAGTGTTAGAGGAATCTAGGATAGAGGGAGACCTAGTTAGGAACCTCGAAGAGGCACTTAGGAAAGGCATAGCGACCGACGTACTGGCAGCGAGATTTGCCCTTGATCAATTCTTCAATGGCAAGCATTGTCAGAGCTAGGGCGCGTGCACTGAGACAGAAGGGGACGAAAGCCGTTCGATGGGCCCGGGTGCCAGAGGCGCTTCGTGGAAACAAAGCAACAATTCGGTCTTTGGCGAGATGTGATGAGCGCATGATAACCGAGTCCAAGCAGATGTTTGTAGAATTTCAGTGCTACTACGCCAAACTGTATGAGGTGCGCGGTGGTTCTAAGACGGTGGTGGATTTCACCTTCTATCTCAGTGGCATGCTACGCCTCTTGGCCAGAGATGCGGATTTCTGCGAAATGCCGATTACAGCCGAAGATATACAGGACGCAGAAAGAAGTTTCTCGGGCGGGATAGTCTGCCCTTTGAGCTTTATTTTCATATGTCAGACTTGTTCGGTGGTCTCTTGGCAGACGTCTACCACAATTGGCAGCAGAACGGGAGAATTCCTCGTGCTGTGAGCCGTGGAGTGGTGGTACTGGTGAGGAAAGATCCGAACAAAATTGATAATTTCAGGCCTATAATTCTGTTGAATGTAGATTATAAGATGTTGGCCAAGATATTAGCTTAGAGGTTGGTGCTTGTAGTCGATAAGTTGGTTGGTGACGCTCAGACATGTTCAACTCCATACAGAGCTACCCATGACAAGCTCCACCTCACGTGCTACATCATAGAGAGGGTGAGTAAGAAAACTGGCATGGGTGAGGACCTGATCAATTTGAATCAGTCGAAAGCTTTTGACAGGATCGACCACCAATACCTGGAGGCTATTCTCGCGGCAGCGGGTTTCGGTCCCGTTTTTAGAGGCTGGATCGCTGCAATGTACAGCGACATCTGTTCAGAGGTCAAAGTAAATGGCCATCTATCGGAATCGTTTAGCATCGCTCGTTCGGTCCGTCAAGGATGCCTACTGTCGCTTCTTCTGAATGTAATGGCTCTCGAGCAATTGCTGCGGAAGTTGGATGTTTTGAGGGGCATCCCGCGTGATCTGGGATGCGGAAGGTTTGTGTCGGCTTACGCGGACACCGTCACCATAATAATGTCGGACACCTCGGAAATCGAGGTAGTCCGCACTACTCTAAGTGAGTACGAAGCGGTGTCAAGAGCAAAGATCAACCAGGAGAAGTCGGTGGGCCTGCAACTCGGCATCTGGAGAGGCAGGTCTATGCCAGCCGACAGCGTCGCAGGCACCTGAAAGGTGCCCTCTATGGAAGGGACGCATTCCGCTCATCAGATGGTCCATCTGCTGTCAATAGCCGCTGAGTGGATGACTGGGCATGCCGTGGCTAACGATGTGCAGACATGCGCTGAGGCTGCGACATCTCCAACGTTTCCTTAATGGTAAGCAGATGTGGTCGCTGTTCGTCATACGGGACTTTCTGCAGCACGTCTCATTGACAGAACTACAGTCCTGGATCAAGCGCAGGCCAAGAAAGGGCGCTTGGCACCTGGAATGTAGGTAAGCGCTCACAGCTTTCTGCCAGTCGGGCAACGCGATCGGTGGAAGTTCTATGGAGTTCTATAGGGGATTAGTGAAGGGAAAGAGTGACGATGTACGCAGGGAAACTCTGGGCGTCGAGAGGGTTCAACTCACTGGTCTTTTCTGAAGGACTTTTGGGCCGGGACCTATGGATAACTTCCAGAAATCCCTGGCCTAGCAGTACTACCGGAGAGCTCTGCCGGTTCGAGACAAGCTTTACAGACACGGGAGTGCTGTGAGACGGAGCTGTCCGAGGTGTGCGCAGGGTGATGAAACCGTCCTGCAATACTGACCTGTGGAGATTTGTTGAATAGCTGTTGCCACGTGTAGGACGGGTCCGGTTATCAACCGAGTCCATTGTGTGGATCACCCACCCTGCCCTTCTTTTTTCACCGGGAGGGAAAGGCAGTTTTCCTGTGCTTGGTTGCTCTAGCGAATGAGGTAGTGTGGTGGACGAGACTGAAAGGACTTATGACAGACACCTTCCTCTTCGGCCGGTCCCTCATCGGCTTTTTCAAGTTCGACTTGAAAAAGGAAAATGAGGGTAGAGAGTGAAGTGCTGCTCCTCAGTAATTTTGTTAAAAAGATAGGTGAATGTTACGAAAATGGCTCGCGTAGATGGCTCTACTCTGAATATTCGTCTGTAAGTCGGAGCAGCTGAGGAGAAGAAGGGTACCTGCCTGACCTGCCTTTGGCAGTCGGGGTGGCCAGGATGTGTGTAGTACCTGGTTGGCCCTGGGTGGAATTCACTCCTATGGAGGAATTTTGTTGTTTTATTTTCGTTGCTTTTAACTGTTTATTTTTTGTTTTTATTACTTACACGTTTTCTTTTTTTTAAATCCCACTTGTCCCTTGTTTTTTGTATTGTCCCTATGTGTTTTTGTGTTCGGCTCTTGTGGCCAATAAAGAAAGGATTATTATTATTATTATTATTATTATTATTATTATTATTATTATTATTATTATTATCATTCTCATCATTATTTAAGGCAGCGAGCTGGCAGAATCGTTAAGGCGCCGGACGAAATGCTTAGCGATATTTCGTCCGTTTTTACGTTTTGATTTCAAATTTCGCCGAGGTCAGTTTTGCCTTTCGTCTTTTCGGGGTCGATAAATTAAGTACCAGTTACGTACTGAGGTCGATCTAATGGGCTGACCCCCTCCCCCAAAATTTCAGGCCTTGTGCCTATAGGAAAAAGGATTATTATTATTATTATTATTATTATTATTATTATTATTATTATTATTATTATCATCATCATCATCAATATTACTATCATTATTATTAAGCTATTTGTTTTAATTACGTATTGGCTTCAAACCCGGTCAATGTCAATTCTGCTTTTCATGACTGGAGTCGATGAAATAAAGTATCAGTACTGATATCAATGGTAATGATAGGCCCTCCAACCATGAAAATTGCTGACCTTGTGCCTAAATCAGAAAACAGTAGTAGTAGTAGTAGTAGTAGTAGTAGTAGTAGTAGTAGTAGTAGTAGTATACAGCTGTACTTCAGTTGCAATATCTGATTTGTTCAAACTTGTGTCAAATCCTATTTTCAGTCTTGTTCTTTCTTATCTTCCGAGTTTGTTATTTTAGTTGCTGTTTATTCCACTCCTTTATTTTGCCAAATCCATATCGTTGTTGTATTACAATCTTATAT
Source organism: Octopus bimaculoides (assembly GCF_001194135.2). NCBI lineage: Eukaryota > Metazoa > Mollusca > Cephalopoda > Octopoda > Octopodidae > Octopus > Octopus bimaculoides. Next base: position 31,099,854 of record NC_068996.1, on the reverse strand, counting down.
TATTACCTCGGAATCATCAAATTAATACGGGCCAAAATTTCCTAATATAAGTTTTCACTCTATGTAGTTACAAGAAACAAATACCATAATCAATTGCTGTTCTTTGCATATTGTATGTTCTTTTTATTTTATTTTGACAAACGAACGGTTTTAAGTAATACCCACATGTGATTGTTATGCTTTCGTTCGAATTGAAGACCTCTCAATTTATCATTCTTTTAACCAGTGTGTTATGCCATGCCATGTTGGGATGGGAGTTGGTGAAAACAACAAGATAGAAAAGAAAAGTAAAAAAGGGAGAGAACAAGAGAAAAGGGTCAGAAGATGAAGAAAGGGCAAAGTGTAAGTGGAAAATAGCCTATCGACTTTCGTGTAATTGGATTTTAGAATAAGAAAAACAAAAAGAACGAACCTCGCCTCGTTATCGTCGTCACCATTTTTATCATCATCAACATACTTCTCACCATTATCACTATCAGCGTGATAATAGTAATCATCCCCTCTACCACCACCATCATCATCATCATCAACATCATCGTCATCATCATCACTATGGACTTTGCTATCATCGTTATCAACATTAACATTGCCATGGTCTTCAGCGTTACCATTATCATCATCGCTATCATCATCATTACTATCATCTTCAGCGCTATCATCATCATCATCATCATCATCATCATCATCGTTATCATCATCATCATCGTTATCATCTTTATCACCATCATTATCCTTACTTTCACCATTATCAGCAACAACATCGTCAACGTCATCCTCGCGATTCTCATCTTCCTTGCAACCACCATCAAAACAGCTAAGCACTATTGCTTCTCAATATCATACTGTGCTTGAACTTTGCTTGAAACAAAGCTATGAAGAAAATCTATTATAAGGATCCAACAAGAGATTCTACGTTGTTGCTCGAACTTCAAGAAATAGAAGCTAAATCTCCCTCAAAACACAGCCGTTCGACAGATTAGAACATATAGTCCGAAATACGCTGTACCAAGAAAATAAGTAGACGATGCTGACAAATGGAATATCCTTGATCATTAGTCTGTTCAATCAGCGCTGCATTGGAGATAAACAAGAACGACAACAATTTTGGTGGTAAATTGGTCGCGTCCTTAGAGTTAGGAGAAAAAGGCTTGCCGTATTTGTTCCGGGCCAACGTTGCTTTTCATACCTTCGTGATCAACAAAATAATGAAGTTACTGTGGTCATCTTGGATATTGTTAATTTTGTACAGCGGTCATTTTGGATAGTATATTTATACTAACAATGCATCCCGGCGTTGCCCGAGTGTTATGACCTATTGTATTATTTGTTCCTTTCTTACGGGTAGAATTAGCACATCTGATATATAGTGAACTGGATTACTAGCGTAATGGAAATTTTGTTTGTTTAAAAGTGAAGGGGGCTACAATTTGCATGAGTTTGCATGAAAGTGCTTTCTGATCATAAGAAGGATCACAAACTATGTATTGTTTCATCGTATAAAAGGGGGTTAATACGATTTTGCCCAGAAATCACATTTTCAAAGTTTTAGTTTCCCCCGGTATTCACTGCAATTTCTTAATTTGTAACTTTTTTACGATTTTTTTTTATCCATGTTGGAAAATACAGAGTTTGCGAATCTGGGAAATATATATATTCTTAAAAGAATATAAAAATTAAACTTTAAAAAGTTTAATTTTTCTTAAAGAAACACTC
>NC_068996.1:31094459-31097723 GCF_001194135.2 Octopus bimaculoides | reverse complement strand
AATCAGTGGGGGTGGGGCGCAAATGTCACCTCGGACATGCTAGAAACAACCGGTGAAGGACATAATTTCTGAGAGAATTTCCTTTCAAATTTATATCGAAGATCAGGTTTTTGAATACACTCATCACAAATATGAATTGCAGAATAGAAAAAGGTGATTTCAATTGGATTTGAGCTGTAATTTTGTGTCTGCACATAGCAAGAAAGAACATAATTCATATAAAAGTTTTACCTAGTGTGTGTGTGTGTGTGTGTGTGTGTGTGTGTCAAAGGAAGTTATTTTATGGCATTATTTTGTTTGAAGCAGGAAAGTTGTCAACTCGATCATATGGTCAATCATATGGGATCGTATGATTGTTCGTTAATTTCCGTAATTTTTTTTTCTTTATGCTTTGAAGAGAGCAGAAATTGAAAGAGAGGAGAAAGTGAAAAAGTGACATTTGCTTTGAAGTGAGAGCATAAAATGAAAGAGAGGAGAAAGTGAAAGATGTATGTGCGTGTATATGAAATCCACGAGTGTGTGTGCATGTGTGCGTATGTGTATGTGCGATAGAGAGAGAGAGAAAGTGAGTGAAGGTATGTGTTGTCATGCATGTATTTTTTGCATCTATGTTTAAGTCGCACTCATTCGCTCTCCCGCTTTCTTGCTCTCTTGCTCTCTCTCTCTCTCTCTCTCTCTCTCTCTCCCTCTCTCTCCCCCCCTCTCTCTATCTCTCTCTCTCTCTCTCTCTCTCTCGCACACACACACATTATCTTTCATATACACATACATAAATACATATGCTTACATTTTTTGTATGTATGTGTGCGTGTGCATGTGAGAGAGAAATTAAGTGACTGTATTTCGTCATAACATATAGAGAAATAGACGTCTTAAGGTACACACTCATATAGAAAATGTGACGCCGTTGTTTAAGATATGTGAATTATAGAAAGATTGTAATGTTAAATTTCTGTAATACAAATATGTAAATGAAAATAGAGTTTATTTTTAGCCGAAAGATTACTGGATCTTTTGATACCCCATACGTCAAAATCGGCAACTCAGTTTACGAATGTATTCGTTAATTTCCTTAAAATTTTCTTATTTCTTAATGCTTTGAAGAGAGCAGAAAGTGAAAGAGGAGAAAGTGAAGATGTATGCAGGTGTATATGAAATGGACGTGTGTGCGTGTGTGTGTGCGCGCGCATGCGTGTGGGTGTGTATGTGAGAGAGAGAGTGAGTGACTTATTTCGTCATAACATATAGAGAAATGGATGTCTTTTAAGGTACACACTCATATAGAAAATGTGACATTGTCGTCGTCGTCGTCGTTGGCGCGGTATGAAATTTTACGGTAGTTGACTTATAGAAAAGATTAGAATGTAAAATCTTTTAATGCAAATATGTAAATGAAAACAAAGTTTATTTGAAGTCGTAAGATTACTGAATCTTTTGATACCCCATATGTCAAACTCAGTCTTCGAATACATAAGGAAGATAGGCACACACACACACTTTTGCACCCCTCTCATTTCATCACGTAATAACCCAAACCCCGTAGTCGGTCCATTATCGATTTTTATTGAAATCCAATTAGCCTATAATTGAACTGAATATTAATTCAACATTATACAAAGTTTGCTGAAAATTAGTTCCCTGGCAGCAAGATGGTGACAGACAAACAGAAATTGCCATTTATATATAAGATATAAAATATATAAAATGTATATATAAATAAAGTGATCCACCGATGCACCCCAACTGCCATGATATCTACAAGCTTTCTCGAACTAGTTAGATTTACCTGGAAAATCTTTCGTCTGTTTGAATATCGTGAACGAGGAAGATTTTATCAATTTTTGATGCGAAAGTGCTGATGAAGTGTTTAGTACGAGATAATAAGAGTGACAGAAAAAAAGAGACTACTCATATTAGCGGGGTTTAGTTGAAAAGTTTGCAGTAGTAACAGAAGAAAAATCTAGAGGTAAGGGTACGCCTATAAGATGTGGTTGTAACCTATTGGGGATTGAATCTGATTCAATCAGTGGGATACCTTTTGGATTTGGTTTGAAGTATTAGCGCAGCAGAACAATCTCAGATTGTAGTACGTCAATGCCAGTCTTATTTTAAGCTTTGTAAATGTATTCAATTGATTTGTATGAATTATCTATTAACCTTGAGGAGAATTTCAAGACTTTGAGATGAACCTTTGTGATAATGCTATTTATATGTAATCGGCAGCCTTTGAAGGCTTTAAATATATGTTATTTATGATGAAGTACATGTATATTCCAATGAATATTTTATGAATCGAATTAATGTTGGCTTTAGATTTGTCGTAGATGTTCCATTACTGGAATAACTATGAAATTTAATTTTTTAATTGAAAGTTTGTTACGAACGAAACAAGTGAAATGTCCCTATCAAAACTTCAGTAAGATATATGCATGGCAGTCCGGACGAGAAAAGAAACGAAATCACGTACCCAGCAATTATTCACATAACTTTAAGAATCAGAAAAAATATTGTTATGACGAACTAATAAATAAAAGTCTGCAAACTCTTCACCTGGTCAATACATTTAAATTTATACTCATTATTGTTGGGACAATTGGTTATGTATCTAACTGTCTCAGCACCCATTCTTGAAATGCTTTGCAAATACAGTAAGGGAACAGTGAATTAAGAAATTACCAATACAAGACACTAATGGTGCTATAAAAAATATTTAATATTGCAGAATTCTAGCCGGTGGTATGCACGCATACGCACGTATGGGCATACAAACATGAAAGTGTGTACATACATAGGTGGTAACATAGATTCACGCATGCAATTACAAGCATGCTTACATCCACAGAAGCATACTTACAATAAGATTTCTGAAAAGAAATCACATATTTTTTCATTATAGCTTAATGTTTTTTTCGTTATAACCTGGCTAGGGGAAAGTAGGTTGAGAATCAGACATGAGCACAAACAAAAAGGAAGACAGGCGACCGATTCACTGATTGAATCATACATGCTTACGTGATCTGTATTTCATTCCCTACAAAATCAAATCATTTCCCTTTAAGGCATTCTTAAACTACATTCGCTACTACACAGACATAAATACATATATGCATGCAAATATGTATACTTGTGTGCGTGTGTGTGTGTGTGTGTGTGTGAGTGTGTGTGTGTGTGTGTGTGTACCAGAGTAAGCACATAAATGCGAAATAAGGTAGAAAAAATAGTACTTGAATACCGAAGGTAGAGTAATATACTTTATTAAAAAGC
>NC_068996.1:31086600-31091815 GCF_001194135.2 Octopus bimaculoides | reverse complement strand
ATATATATATATATATATATATATATATATATATATATATACGACGGGCTTCTTTCAGTTTCCGTCTACAATATCCACTCACAATGCTTTGGTACGCCCGAGTATAGTAGAAGACACGTGCCCAAAGTGCCACGAAGCATGACTAAACATGGAACTATGTGGTTGGGAAGCAAGCTTCTTACCATATAGCCACTCCTGCGTCTATATATCTATACGCATACATATATACCTACATGTATGCATTTTTACATGCGTACATACGTAAATACATGCATAAAGGCATGCATTCATACAGATACATACACTATTGCTGCTGCTGCCGCTGTAACCGCGTCTGCTGCTGCTGCTGCTGTTATTGTATTTATGCGGCGTGTAAGTATAGGAAGTCATGTCGGATTATCATTCTGACTGTGGGCGATCCCATTTTGTTTTCAGACATATTTAAATACATTTCACTGACATTTACTACATGGTTTACTTTTTTCCCCTTATTTTTGATAGTAGCATTTGATTTGAAAATCAGTTTACTTTTATTGCTAGCAAATCGAATAACCGCATAGAGGTTCCCCTGTCGAAATGTCATTGTTTATTTTGGTAATTCTCTAGTCGGAGTTCAGTAATGCTCCAATGTATGGCTCGTCAATAGTTACAATTACGACCAGGTATTATATCCAGATATATCATACACACTCTATTAGAGGACCGTACTAAGCATTCTGATATGAAGAGGATTGTATGATGCCTTGTATGTGTTGGTTTTCTTGCACAGTCCAAGAGTACAAGAATGACCTAAAGTCCAACAGAAGTGGGCCAAACTTCAACCACATGAACTTCAAACCGTCACCAATTGCACGTAGCACTACCGGTACTTCAAAGCCGCAAGAAAACTTCATTTCGAGTGGTTCTTGTAGCGTCTCAAACCTTACTTTGAGAAAAGCGACTGCTCCTCCCCAACAAGGTGTGGCACATGCGTACTTGCAACCGTATCTACGCGTAAGAATTCGTCATCCGCATTAGATGCGTACCTATAAAAGTTAATAACAGAACAAATCGTCTTCCTCGGACAACGAGAAACTGCCATTATCAGCATGCAGAGGCATGGATTATATCAGTTGCAGTTTACTTTGCAAAGTAAATGTGTTCCTCCTAAGGAATTTTTACATGATTACTCGACCAGCAGTATTATCAGTTAAATCTTTATTATATCACACCACAACGTCTTTAAAAATCTCTCTGTTGTTGACGTTGCTGTACTTCTGTCTTTATTATTTGTTCTTTGGGCACTTGGCTATCTACTTGTCTATATCGATAGCTCTTTCAGAGATATGCCGCTGTTAAGTTTTTCGTTTCTTGTTGGTTTATTTATTTATTTTTTTTTTGCGATGGCGGGGGGACTTGTAAAATATTGAACATTCGACCGATCTATTGCTGCTGTTCTACTATTTTTGTTGCTCTTGTTATAGCTGCTTTTGTTGCTGCCTCAAATAATTGTTGTTTTTGTTGTTGTTTCTGTTAGTGTGTTGTTCTTGCTCTTATTGCCTATGTTTGTTTGGTTCATTTTTGTTACTGTTTCCGTTTCACTGCTTTTATTGTTGTTGTTGTTGGTGGTGGTGGTGGTGGTGGTGCTGCTGCTGCTGCTTCAACTGCTGATACTTTGGTTGTTGCTGCTATTGTTGCTGCTATTGTTGCTGAAGAGTGGGTGATTTCTTTTTATTATTGTTTTGTTTTTCTTGCTGTTGCTGTCAATGTTTTCTGTTCCGGTGTTGTTCTTTTCTATATTCACACTGTTGTTACTCTTGCTGCTGTTGTTGTTATTGTCATCATCGCCGTCATTTTCATTGTCGTCACAGGCACAGCTACTATTCCTGCTGTCGCATTTTTTTAGTTTGATTTTTTTTAAATATGAAAATAACATAAATAAATACAAAGACTGAAAGAGAATAACCATTTGATGTGTCCCACATTAACTCTATAAATCTGTGCAGCGCTTTTTTTCTTTTCGTTGGCTTTTTTTTTTTTGTATTTATTGAGTTTGGAGATCTTTTATGCTAAAATAATAAACAGATGAAATGCCAACGATGCAACGAAATCTGCAATTCTTTGATCTGTGTGTCTGCTGACACAGGGGTCGTTCAAAATGTGAATTCATGTGTTATTGTACTTTTCGTTTCGTTACGTGTACATTTTTTTATTCTGGGTTTTTGTTTGTTTTGCTTTCTTTTCATTTGGGGGTTCTTTTTTCCAATTGTGTTTCAACGTTTTTATTTATAATTTATTTATTTTTCTTTCTTTCTTTTTTCGGGGAGGGATGGTATTTTGTTTTCGGAGTGTAAATATTTTTGGTATGGAAAATGGAAACATTTACGCAAAATACATTAAATATCTTAAACATTCAGACTAAAGAAACAATGGGGAAAATGTTTAATGACTTGTGAAAGCTGCATGACTTAGGAGCAGAAAACATGAGGGGATGGAGCAGAGATGAACAGAGAAGCGAGTGTAAAAAATGAAACAAATACAGAGGGAGAGGAAGAGAAGAAAGGTAGATAGAAAGATAGATAGATAGATAGATAGATAGATAGATCGATAGATAGATAGATAGATAGATAGATAGATAGATAGATAGATAGATAGATAGATCCTTACATACTTTTTTGTAATCTGTATCTCTATGATATACTGTTTTAATGTTGGTTATAAACTATTTAGCTTTATACTAACACTCCATAAATATGCCCATATCAATTACTATACTGCAATGCACGTTCACTGTTATTGCCAACACTGCTAGTAGTATTAATGCTGTTGCTACTGATGTTGCAAAATATGACTAGTCTTTATAAAGTAACAGATATACCAGAAAAAGGAAAAAATCTTACATTACACAAGTTGACATTCAATTTATCTTGCATTGATATGGGACCACATATTTGAAAAAGTGGGATCTAATCGAATTAAAACAAGCTTGATTCTTAGCTTATCAATTTAAGAGGTAATAAATATAAAGCTAACATCTATAGGATTCGAACCTAGAGTGTATAAGGTTGTCTCCAAGTATCTACAAGGAACCATCTACTGCTTTCTATTTGTATATAACTACATTAACAGCAGACATCCGACCAATGTAGCTTAAACATCTCGTAGTTACTTATTACATTACCGCCGTATATCTTCATAAGCACTAAGAAATTAATATATATACGTGAGTCAGTGAATGTACACACACACACACACACACACACATATATATATATATATATATACACACACACACACACACACACACACACACATATATATATATATATAAAATATATATAAACATATAACTCTCGCTAACTATTACAACCTGTTAGCATGTACCATGCTTTCGCAAATGTAATTACGTGCAGACATTGATACCCTCTCGGCCCTCGTACTCCTTGAATCAGTCAAACATTGAGAATGTGACTGCTGGAAGGAGAGATGGCTGCATTAGAGCTAGTCTTCAACTCATTTCAGCAAAAGCAAAATAAGTGTCTTGCTCAAAGGTACAACACATCACCCAGTCAAAGAATCAAACCAACGATTTAATGATCCTGAACTCAATAATCTAAACACTCTGATTCCTCGGGTTATGATGTCAATACTAATCCTGATTTACATAAAAAACATTAGTCAGAACCGTAATAAATTAAATGATATATATATATATACATGAACGTTGCTATTTATTGATCCTGATAAGCTATTGTAATGTATAACAATTTATATTTAAAGTTCTCGGGCAGTGTGGAAAAGCATTGTCTCTGATGATTATAATTATCCTGAAACAGGTCTGTAAGAACATTATTTTTCTGTTTCCTTAGATAACATTAGGATGTTTTCACACCATTTCAATTTCCACTGATTAGGCTTTCAAATAAATAACTATTGGGAAATGTACTTTATACATGGCTCAGGTTTTCTGAAATGTGCTGTATTCTATATAAATATAAATAATGTATGTGTGATTGTATGTGTGATTATATATATATATATATATATATATATATATACATGTATAAAGATTATTTGCCAACATAGTGTGGCAGTCCTGGTTAGGACGAATGTTACTGTTATTTATCCTCAGGAAACATCGTTTGGAGACTGCGACACTATGTTGGCAAATAATCTTTACTCTAGAGTACCGTTACTAAACGTCTCTCATTGAGAGATTTAGAAATAATAATTTTTCTATTTATATGTATGCATGTGTGTATGTATGTATGTATGTATGTATGTATGTATGTATAGAGAGAGAGAAAGAAAGAAAGAAAGAAAGAAAGAAAGAAAGAAAGAAAGAAAGAAAGACGGTATGAGATGAATATATCTATTTATTTATTTCATCAGTTGATATCCATATGATGACGATCGTTTCGCTGCCAACATCGGAAAAATGATTTATTTTATTGTATAATAAATTATTTTACATGTCTGCATTAGCGTATATATTATAAATTATACAGTACTATTGTACAATTTATAATGTAATGCAGATAAAGAAAGCTTGCTCTTCAGATCAATGAATATCATGGTTACATTCATTCATCAACTCAATATTTACATACAAAAGCAGGAAGATATCTTGGAAATAATTGTGTACGGAAGACAATAATTAATAAATGATAATAATAAAACAGTTTTCAATACGAAGGAGGAGAGATATTAGAAAGTAAACAGTGGGTTGTGGTGGGGGAAGGGAAGATTTTATAAAATGTGACATAGAGGGAGTGAGTCATATAGTTTACCGCTAGTAATCTAAAAGTAATAATAATAGAGAGAGGAAATAATGAAATGAGAGAGGAGTTTGTAGATGGTGTGTTTACGAAATATGGGGATTAATATCAACATATAAAGTAATAGAATGAAAGTAAAAAATTAGGATTAGGAAAAGGAAGACAGGGTAACATAAATTATCATGGTAGATGAGGGACATTAAACTATATAAGGTAAATAAACATGAGTAATAATGGGCTGCATTAGTCAAGATAGAGTTTTAAAATACGTTACAAGACAGATAGAAATGGTCAAGATAGTGTTTAGAAATAGGTTATAAGATAGCTAAATAAAGAAATGTATTCATAGATAACTTATAATTTTTGTAAGTATCGAAAATAGGGTTAAAATTTTAAAGGTCACTGCACGTTAGGTAGTCGAGTAGACTATATAAACAGTCTGATATATATTATATATA
>NC_068996.1:31084422-31086137 GCF_001194135.2 Octopus bimaculoides | reverse complement strand
TGTGTGTGTGTGTGTGTGTGTGTGTGTGTGTGTGTGTGTGTGTGTGTGTGTGTGTGTGTGTATAAAAGCAGTAATTATAATGGTAGAGAATATGGAGACTAGAACATCCTCTAAATTTATTCCATTTATTTAACAATGTCGTACAGAATATCTTTGTGGTTACGACGACACTCACTCGTTTCTATTGCACAAAGTATGTGTAATTGCTTGTGCAATCGGGAATAATTTTCTGTGTAGCTTTTTTCAAGGTCTTTCCACCAGCTTGACTCGAAGCGAACTGAATTCAGTTAGTTTTTTATTGAGGAACAGAGAGAAATTGATGTTATATATATAGAACTGCACCAAATCTTTACATCAAGACACTAAATACTTAATAGCAGACTGGAACAGGCCTTAAGATGCTTACATAAGCATACCAAAACCTTAAGAAATTTAACACACGTTCTAGGTAACTTCCATATCCCACCCACAGATGTTTAGTAAAGTAAAGATGGAAGCGCATGTCTGAAACTCCCCAACTACATGGCCTTTTCTTAACCAATCTAGTATATATTTCTTTTTCTTTCTACTTTCCACGAAAATATTGGAATAACTAAGAACATAACATAGAACTGAATCTCCTAGGATACAATACATTATAAGAACTATACTTGAAAGTAAACTTATTAAGTACCTATCTACTACAATACGCAAAGAAGCCTATCAAAACAATAACATAAATTCTGACCTAATTAGATAGAATCCTGACTACGGCCAGCTACTTGTATGAAACTGAGGTCAACTACGCAAGTTTGCAAACCGGATCAGATTTCAGATTCAGAACAACCTCTCCTCACTTCCTCCTGAATCCTAACCAGCAAACAACTAACTGAATTAAGTTCACTTTGAGCCAAGCTGGTTGAAAGACCCAGAAAGAAACTGCACAGAAAATTATACGCGGTTGCATATGCAACTGCCCATACTCTGTGCAGTGAAGACACGTGTAGGTCGTTCTAAGCATAAAAATTTGTTGTATGACATTGTAAAATAAAAAGGAATATATTTTGAGGATGTACCAAATTATAACGATACGAATATGGAGACTGGTACATACTAGTCTCCATATTCTTGATCGTTATAATTATAGTTAATATACACTCCAGATAATATTACCATCCAGTGAAGTGAACACGAAATTAGACTACGAAGAAATTTACAGCGTGAGTGACAACTTCTAGTAGTCATAGATGTTAAATATTAATTTATGCAGTTAGCCGTAACGTGGAACGCAACTGAGAATTACCGCGGTATCCGACTGGATAATATATTCCTCTAAACTCATAAATGTATATATATATATATAAGCCTTTTCTGTTTGTTTTCCTGTCTTGTTTTTTGTCCGCCACTACATTCCTCCATGGCTAGATTTAATTTGCGTATACAAATTTAATCTGCGATCCATCGGACGAGCCGTTTTAACGATGCGTCCTGCCCGAAGCTCGTCGAAACGCCGGTGTTAAAACGTGGGTAGCTGATGAAGTAGAATGTTCTCTATGTGGCTCGTGTGTTCTCGTCTACGTTTGTTTGCAATGTCCTGTACCCAGATATGCACCTATACATACAGGTGGATGTCGGTATGCACATACCTGTACGTATATATGCATATACTCATTTACTTTTGTTTTTACATGATTGAACGCAGCGTCTCACAAAAATTGTAAGTAGTTTTCGTAAAC
>NC_068996.1:31081231-31082738 GCF_001194135.2 Octopus bimaculoides | reverse complement strand
ACATACATACATACATACATACATACATACATACATACATACATACATACATACATACATACATACATACATACATAGTATTAGTTTAATACACGGGAAGAATGGAAAAGTCATTCACGTTTCGAGCCTACGCTTTTCGACAGAATGGATTAAGAGGGAAAAAAAGGAGAGTGAATGGAAAAAACGGAGAGAGAAAAATATACAGAGTTCAACGGTCCAAAATAGAGAGATGACTGGAAAAAAGAAGTTGGATGAAAGGGAAATGATAATAATGATAATAATAATAATAATAATAATGATAATAATAATAATAATAATAATAATAATAATAATAGTAAATGCCCTGATGCAGTACCAGACTGTGGCTTTCATGGCTCCTCATCTAAAATGATTGGCAGTGTTATCATGTACAATGTTTTGTCTTGGTATAAAAGATGAGCTACAGCAAATATTCTGCTCAATACCACAGATTTGCTTGTCAGCTGTTTGATTTTAACCAATTGAGTATGTCTTGATCGTTATAATTATAGTTAATATGACGATATGTGTATCTCTGATCACGAGCAGAAGTAGTAGGGGAGAATCATAGCCATGTGTTGAGAGGAATTCTTTGGGGTTTGGATAATTCACCTCTGGAAACATGAGTACTTCGTTCAATATCCTTATTTTGAGTGGGATACGCTATCGACCTGAAGAAAATTCCAACTGCACCCCACCTGCGAGGTCATGCGCTGTTAATCTTGATATGAGATCACCATGTCACGCATATATGGTTATGATGCATGTGCTTGGTATACCCTTATCAGACGGGTAGTCATGATGGGTATAATGGACTTTGTATATTTTACCCCAGAGCCACTTTGATGGCATGCCCTGCTCTCTTACTCAATAATAATAAAGGTAACAGTGACCCCCAACGAACTAAGGTGCGCAAGCGCGAGTGTGTATGTGAGAATAGTGCGTGTGAGTGTGTATGTGTGAATGGGGGCAAGTGTGGACGAGTGTTATTGTGTGCTTGCGTGCGTATGGACGTGTATATGTATGTATGTATGTATGTATGTATGTATGTATGTATGGAGCAGAAATGTGGGTCCTCAAGAAGACCCTAGTAAAGTGGATCGACGCCTCGACAGTAAAGCCCTGAGGATCATCGAAATCGTCAAATGGTAACATCATATTTCCAACGAAGAGCTGTATCCGCGCACACATCAGCCCACAGCCTACCGTCTCATGTCCATCCACTACATGTGCTGGTTCGGACATGTCCTCTGCCTCCGGACAGATCATCCTACCAGGGTTTTATTCTCATTTGACGCAGTAGCTGCGGGTGGGTGGCCTCATGGAAAGCCCCACTCCAGAGGTTCGATGCCACCTTGGGAGATGCTGAGGGGCTGATATGGGACGGCCAGCAACGGGGGAGTGGTAGTGGTGGACCTGCTCGAGTCTACACGCGATGATACCTCTGAGACTGCTAACTTGGGATGACCCCGACCTCATCGAGCAAGAG
>NC_068996.1:31075845-31079746 GCF_001194135.2 Octopus bimaculoides | reverse complement strand
ATATATGTATGTATGTATGTATGTATGTATGTATGTATGTATGTATGTATGTGTATGTGTGTATATATATACACATACATACATACATACATACATACATACATACATACATACATACATACATACTACAAACGATTGCATGTATAGGAGAGTATTGTAGTTCGCTTGAAGCATTGTGTATTGTTTATAATATATGTGTCTTGATTGGCACGACAATGCACTATAATAAAATATGTTTTGAACAGGAAATATCAACCAAGTACCTGATGCACAAAAGGGATAGAGATTCGGGAAAAGCAGTAAAATGTGACAACCGATGCAGACTTTGTGGAGTTCTCACTGAAAATATCACCCACATCATAAGCAGTTGTCTGAAAATGTCATCACAGTATTATCTACCGATAAGACATGATGTTGTAGCTAGGACACTCTATAATGAAATCCGTCGGAAGGATAATCCCGAGGACAAAGAAATATGAACACATAATATGGTAGAAGCCATAGCCACTCATAATAAAAAGCAGTACTGGTGGAATGTACCAGTAAAGAAAGACCTCAATAAAATGTAAGCACATCAGACCTGATATAATGATTTCGGATACAGAAAAGAAACTGTGCATAGTTGTGGAAATTAGTTGCCCAGCGGATGTTAACCTAAAGCTGAAGATCAGCGAAAAAGATAACATCTGTGCTGAACTATTAAGAAATCTGTAGTTACTCTATCCAGATTACAAGTTCAGGTTTATAACTGTAATTATTGGGGCACTGTGATATGTAACACTCTACCTAAATACCAATCTTGAGAAATTAGGCTTTTCAAAACCAGAAACGAGGAAGCTCATTCAAAGATTACAGATCCAACCCAACACTGGAACTGCAAAAATCTGTAAAACTTTCCAGAAGTTTATCATTTAGATATATATAAATATGTCTAGATATGCAACTATATGCATGAGAATTCATACATAAAACACAAATCTGCACATACATACATACATACATACATACATACATACATGCATACATACATACATACATACATACATACATACATATATACATACATACATACATACATACATACATACATACATACATACATACATACATACATACATAGGGGTAGAGAGAAACCGGCTTTCTCTATTGGCAAGAAATCTTGAGCTACAACTGAACAATGGCATACAATGACATATATAGGATATATATATTTATATTCTCTCTATCCCTCTATGTAAGTATGTATGTATGTGATTGTTCAGTTGTAGCTCAAAATTTCTTGCCAATAGAGAAAGAGCAACAACGAACTTCTAACATGAGACCAGAATAACTATGTCCACCATCCTTTTTCGCCACAGGCGCTCTACAAATTCATACTTTCTTTCAGTCTTTCTGCATCGCTTCGTCCTACACAACCACTTACCAAAGTAAAAACACTACCAAATACTTGACATATACGGTTTGAAATTAAACTAGATCATACACCCATAACGACTAATAAGTAGAAACTTCGAAGTCACTGCCAGACTTTACTTAAAAATGAATAAATATGTTACTCTGTTAAACAGTGTTGAGTGATCCTTCAACTTAATGTTTAACTGTTTATGTATATAACTTCACAAAAATACAAACATATTTGTATATATTCATAGACATGTGTATTCTTTCTGTTGAAGAGCGTAGCTCGAAACGTTAAAGACTTTCTGTATTCCCGAGCGTCAAACTAATACATCCTTTTGTTGTTTACACCACCTGTCCTTGTCTGTTGTTCTTGTTTTTCGTACATTCTCATATATATATATATATATATACATATACAAACATGCATATACACACTTACATATACGTACTAGCGTTGCCTGGGTTAAAAAGAATAATGAAATTAAAAACGCCGTCTAGATTATGCGGGTCTCAACTGCTAGTAGCTAAGATACCAAATTATCTACATCAATAACTCTCCAACTCATACCAGCATGGAACTTAGACAGTAAGTGAAATGTTAAAAGAAAGTTTTCAACTCATAGGTGTATATATGAAGTAAATACACGTAATTCAAAAACACATTTTGTGTAGCTTATTTCGTAACCAAAAAAAAAACAGGTACAGATTATAAACAATGAAAGGCCGATTTTGGTGACTCAATTGACAGAGGTAGTAGAAAGCCAATCCGATGATAAATCTGACCTTGAATCTTGAAAGTTTACACGAATCCTGGCTCAGTTAAATCTCTTGTGACTCCTAATAATGTCATCTGTAGTGCAGCGCTGTATTGTCTAATTTTGTTTCGGAAGTGCTTGGAATCTTAGTCGATTAATGACAACAGTTTCTTCAATGGCTCTGGAGGTTGGGGTATTGCAGGGAGTTTAACCTTTCCACCACTGCAGCACACTGCAGGTGTCTCTCCAGGCCACTTCTTTGCTTTACAATCTATGCACTCAGTTGTCATTGCCCCAATGGAAACTCTAGTGTTATAATTGAAAGCTGCTTCATAGAAGTTGCTTACCTGAGCTGTTGCAATTGCTCTTCGTTCTGCAGTGGAGATCTCATGGTTCATACCACTGTTCATCACTTTGAGATGCTCTGGCTTTTGTGGTGCACAGTCTGTTCGTTTCTCGGTATGCTTCCCTTTCTGCAGCTGTCTATCTTTCTCTGGACAGAGATATTCTTTTGGCTGACCTTGAAATTGTAGACAAATTTGACACTTTCCTTCTAAGCATGGTTATATACGTACAGAAAAAATACACCGAGTGTAGAAGACAGTAAACAATGAAAATAACTGGGTAACGGAAATTATGTTTCTTAATACAACGGGCAGAAAACAAATAAGGAATGTTTGCGGAAAATAAAGAATTGTACGGGTTGAAGCGAAATTTGTCTCTGAACCAAAGAGCCAGTATCGAAGGAACCAGAAAAAGCCGTTAACAACAGAAAAACACAAAACTGTTGCAAAAGTAAATAATAAATTTTTATAGAAATTAACTAAGTGTACGGATTTAAGTGAAATCTTTGAAGTTACTTCTGTTAGTAAATTATGAACTTACTTTTATCGGTAATTCCATCAACAACAAAAATACACAAAACGTTGCAAAAGTAAATAAGAAATTGGTAGGCAAATTTAACGATGTGTATGGATTGAAGTGAAATTTAAGTTACTTCTGCCAGTAAATTATGTATGAAATTACCTTCATCCGTAATTGTGAACTTCTTTTTGTCAGTAATTTGTCGTTGTTGTTTGTAAACAGCGACTGAAAACTTACAGTGAAAACAGTAGCAATTGAACTGAAAGTGAAAACAAACAGAGAGTGCGTGAGATATAGAGGGGAGAGAGAGTGAGAGCTAGCTAGTTAGACAAATAAGATATAGATAGATAAGCTATAGACAGATAGATACAGAGAGATAGAGATAGAGATGGATAGAGAGATATAGATGGAGAGATATAGATGGAGAAATATAGATGGAGAGATATAGATGGAGAGATATAGATGAGAGATATAGATGCAGAGATATAGATGCAGAGATATAGATGCAGAGATATAGATGGAGAGATATAGATGGAGAGATATAGATGGAGAGATATAGAGAGATATAGATATGGATAGAGACAGATGGATAGAGAAATATAGATAGAGAGATATAGACATCACTAATGCTAGAAAACCGGAAGTAAATACTTTATAAAACTTTCGAAGACATGAATCTAATATAAAAAGCAATATTTTTTATCTTTTTATGACCAATGGATATAAGGGAAACAATCAATCTCTGAAAGTTACTTCGCAAATAGCTACCTCCCTTCTCCACGTGATTTATATTATAGATTAAATATTACACTTTTATTTTCAAAATATCGTTCGTGATACATTTTTAAAGCGTGTATATATATATATATATATATATATAT
>NC_068996.1:31073244-31074361 GCF_001194135.2 Octopus bimaculoides | reverse complement strand
AGATTTATGGGAAATAATTTTTCCGAGAGGCTGGAGAGAGGAGTTTTGGAAAATTCACACGATCTGACTTTTCCCTCATAACTTTCAGGAAGACGGGTATCTTTTAATGAAAATTTATACAAATCCCTTTCAAACGGCATAGTTTACGATTATAAAGAAATTTGTGGGGAAAAGGTTTTCGAGGATTTTCCCCATTTTTTTTTAAGCCACAGCCTTCGAAATGATGGGGTTGTGGGAAGGCATCTTTGTATAGAAAAAGTTTTGAAAACTCTTTTTTACTCCCCCTCCCTCCACTTCATCATCCCACTTCGGACTTATTTTGGCCAATTTCTTTTGGCACTTCAAAACCATGGGAAGACCATTTTCAGTAAAAGAAAAAAACTCTTTTTTAATTGTTAATATTATCAGAGCGAAAAGTGAGTGATTTCGGGCGATTTGTCTGTTGCTTCTAGCACATTCAATAAACTTTAGAAATCGAAATAGGAAATGTCTTAGAACATGAATTTATTAAGATATTTCCAGACCGTGAACCCTTTAATAATTGCTTTCTTTTAATACTTCTAGTAATTGTTACATACCTAATTAATAGGCAGTTTTCTCCGTTATAGTATAGATGCTCGGCATTATACAATACAATTGTATATACACCTACCCACTCACAGACTTTTCACCTCTTTCGACTGTCTCCACTGACCTGCTCGGTGACTGACACAAACACATACTACTCGCACAAACACAAACACACATGCACGCCACTGACCTACCAGGTGACTGACACATGCACAAATACACATATATGCAGATACACAAACACATGCACACACATACTACTCACACAAACACAAATGCACACATATACTACCACATACACGCACACATACTGACCCTCTCCTGTCAAAAAAAAAACACTTTCTCTTTCTACTTCCGATCACTTCAGCAATGTAACTACACACGTGGCGTTGGCGATTTCTTCTCCTTTGGATTTTTCCCTTTCTCTTTTCCGACGAATAATTGTGCTCGAAACGTCAAACTCTATCCTTTCACCGAGCATCAAGCTAATACCTTTCTTGTTCACGTCCTCGTGTCGTTTGTTTTTTTAATTGCATATATAAATATA
>NC_068996.1:31067922-31071469 GCF_001194135.2 Octopus bimaculoides | reverse complement strand
AAACATTCTCAACGAAGTCGTTACAACTGCATCTGATTGTTCAAGTGTTTCAATTCTGAATATGTACATATAATTACTCGATTGCTGACATTTATCAATCGTTTCTCCCATTGTTTTGAAGTGCCATTTTCCATCATTTTTGACGACACATATTTCTTGGCCTTCTCTTCATTTTCATCACTTTCTCTCCTCTTTTACCTCCCTTGTACCTTGCTCTATGTCCCTTTACTTTCTGTTTCTCTCTTTCTCGTCCCTCTCTAATTCTTCAATCCCTTTGCCTCTTACCTCTCTTCTCTCCTTCCACGTGACTAGTGTTCCACCAAGCCTGACCTTTCTTTCTTAGTTCGACTACCCATCCGTGTAACATCTCTTATATTCCTTCCCATGACTTTCATCCCTTATGCTCCTGCCGTAAGACTTCACTCCACACATGCCAGCTTAATTTAATTCGTCCTTAGTTGAAAGATACTTGCTGTTAATGTCTTGTTCTTTGTATTTGTAATTGTGTATCATTTCTCCGTTTTTTTTCGTTCTTGTTTTCGTATACATTCGCTTACTTTCTTCCAAAGAATCTAGTGATCTTAGCTTAGATTTTCTTGGGGCTGGCCATATTTGAGCAGTCTCGAGTGTAACCGGCCGAAACTGCAGGGACGATCTGGAACTCGACTGACGACAGAAAGCTCTGAATGACCCGTCTTTGTTTTTTCCTGTCCTTCTATGTATCGTCTAACTGTCCTGATGTTTTGTTACTGCTTGTTACGTTCTTGTTCCACTTTTTGTTTTGTATTATATATGTATGCGTGTATATATATATATATATATATATACAAAAGTGAGTTACCGTGTTTCCTTTTAATTCGGTTTCAGATGCCGGCACCTTTTGTGATACCCGTGCTAACAATAAGTTACTAAGCTCTGGTAACTTTTCTCGCTGGGTATATTCCGAGTATCCTGTTCAGGACTGCATAATTTCCATAAAGTAAGTAATTGTATTTAACAGTTATTTATATCATTCTTTTTGACGGGACCTACACGTATTTCAACTACTGTTGGATATGCAGCCTGGTGTCATGGTCGGTGCAGTTTTGAAGTGAAACTGATGGAACCAACAAACTGAATGAAGTGTTTTGTAGGAGGTAAAGATACTACTATTAATAGTTGTAGGAATCTTGACCTAGTGTCCACCTCTACTAAATGTAGTAGGTGAAGTGAAACATAGGCCTAAAAATAGGTCAAGGTTCGATCAAATGTTTATGTAGATTTATCATTAATATTAGAAGTTTACTATTCCACTCATTTCAAAGAGAATATCCTTAGTGCAGAGGTATTCTATCATGTTTGATTTATTATTTGGTTCTTGGTTTCTCAATTGTTATTATAATAATTTTTATTATTCTATAATGTGTAATGTTTATTTAAATTGTTTAAATGTAAAGTTTCTTGTATGAAGACATCTTAGAGCACGTTCTTCACTTGTGTTTATTAGATTAAATTTAGAAATGTAAATTTGATACGTCTTGTATCAACCTATTCTATAAGGTTTAGC
Organism: Octopus bimaculoides; assembly: GCF_001194135.2. Lineage (NCBI taxonomy): Eukaryota > Metazoa > Mollusca > Cephalopoda > Octopoda > Octopodidae > Octopus > Octopus bimaculoides. The sequence continues at coordinate 31,069,923 of NC_068996.1, read as the reverse complement.
CTTACTAATAATATTCCAGCTTTTAGAATACCACATTTCTGTGGAGTAACGCTAGTGACATGTCTTCCAGATCGCTCATCGTCTTCCAGATCGCTCATCGTCTTCCAGAGACGTTCTTTTACTTTTGAAACGCCTGTGCCACTCAAAACATTTCGTACGACCTATTGCCCTATCGTTGTAAGTTTGCAGAATATGCTCACTGTCTCTGTAGCAGACTTCCAAAGTTTAACGCAAAATTTCACGTTAGTTCATTGTTCCAACTTCCTGTCCATGACAAAATCGTACACTACAACATACACGTGATCATTAAAACACAAATTTCACAATTTATGAAGTAAACACAACGATCTCACTCGGCATACTGTCTCATAAAGGTTACTGCTAGCTCTCACTGCGTACTCAGCATGTGTAACCATCTGTTGGCGCGCTGCAGAACTATTCTGGAAACCTATTGACACCACCTCGGAGAATTCACTAGCCCGCGTGCCACGCAGTAGAACTAAGCCCCGAACCATGTGGTTGTGAAGCAAACTTCTTACTACATTTGATTTTTCCTGTTTTGTTTTTTTATACTGTCATGGTTACACTTTATAAAAATTACTTATAGAAATAAGTATGAAATACTTATAGTAATATATGAAACACCTATAGAACTAAGGATTATAAATCTATGAAATTTCTGTTATATCTTTGAAAGTTGGACAGAAAATCAAAATTAAAACTGTAAGTTGCAGGTTCAAGTTTTCATTTCAGTTACGTATGAAATTTTTATTCGTTAAATTTTACGTAGATTATGGGATCATTCTAATCTATTGGTTGAATCGTCTTATTTTTTGCTTTCTTATGCGTTTCAATTGGCTTAAATTATTGTAAGTTACGTAAATATTAGACGACCTAACAGTGACAAAAATATGTTCCTTCTATCTTTTTGATGTACAGAGAAAGAGTGAAGAGTCTCCTGAAAAAGCGTTTAAAGATTAATCGGTCCTCAAAAAGTTGTGGATTGCTTCCCCAAACAGTAGCATATAATATTTTACTTAAATATAAATCAGCTATCACCATAGAGTGGAGGAGGTAAACTTGCGTGTTTGTGTTTTGCATGAGACGTTCTTAACTAAACAATGTATATTTGATGCTCAACACAACGTAAGAAGTGAAATAGATTGACCTGTAAGAGAAAAAGAAGAATGCAAACAGTTTTTCTATACGCGTGTGCAAAAAAGGAGAGGGTCTCCCGACATACCACACATATATTACAGAGGCACATTGCATTAAGAGAAAAACACCAAGCTTGAACTGCTGTAGTGAGCTACATGCATGAATACTCATTTACTGCTTCAATGAGTGTTAATCCGCACTGGCTAAAAAAGGGTAAAGAGCCTTTTTGGTCATGAATGACCATGGGATGCACCTAGAAAGTTCCTCTTCCAAGGTACAAGTCCGGGCAAGGTTGTTTATGGAAGACCAGCAGTCGCCAGTGTATACCCGACTCCCCTCTCCATGGCCCCGATGTTTTCTAAGGGAAAGGCAAAGGTCGATACAGTATGGCACCAGTGACGTCGAAACTCATTTCTACAGCTGAGTGAACTGGAGCAATGTGAAATAATGTCTTGATCATGAACACATCACACAGACCGGTCCGGGAATCGAGTCCACACTATCTCATGGTTATGATCCCGACGCTCTAACTACTGAGATCTAACGATAAAGAAATTAAAGAAATAAGGAAATCCGATGAAGAATCATTGATTTCAAGGCACTCACACCAAAATAAGCTATAACGCCCGGCAACAACACTTCCTGTAAGTTATATGTAATATGTAGGGTAATCTATCTACCGACCTATCGATTTATTTATCAATCTATCTATCTACCTATCTATTTATTGAGCTTTGTGGTAATGAATGTTGTTTACAAAAGCCGTTTTAACATTACTGACTCTCGACCAAAGCAACATGTATATAGTAAGGGTTTAGAAAAAATCTTTACCCTATGTTTTAT
>NC_068996.1:31066937-31067822 GCF_001194135.2 Octopus bimaculoides | reverse complement strand
TAGATCTTAAAGCAGGCTATATAAGTGTATAACTTGACAATAATAATTGTCGGTTTTGAATAAAATACTAGAGATAGGATGGCACACTGTGGGTCTCCATTATGGTGAGAATTGTTTATAATTTATAACATGGAGTGCATAGAATATAATATTAGATCCTAAAGTAGGTAATATTAATGTATTAATATATAACTTAAATATAACACATGTGGGTTTTGGAAAAAAACTCCTAGAAGTAATTATTCCAATTGCAATAGAACATTTTTTATTATTTATAATTTATTTATGGCTCATATTTTATGGTACTATGTAGTATAATATTGGATTTTAAGGCAGGCATATCAATGTACAGTTTGCCAATAGTAATTGTGGGCTTTGCAGTAGCCCCTAAGATAATATAATTTATGTGGCTTGAATAATTAATATTTTTAAAAAATTAGTAATAATTGTAATAGAGTCATAGAATATGGCAAGAAGTTACCTCCCCTATTGGAATTACTTATAAATAGAGAAAAATTATATTAGACCGGATAACGTTAAGAAAGCGGTATGGATTTTAAATTTTGAATTTGATTTTGTTCGATTAATTCATTATGTGTTTTTTTTTTGGGGGGGGGGTTCTAAAGAAACTTATTCCTGATGAAGTGTATGGCAACTGATATATTTAACTTATATTTAGTGGTTAAATATAGCTGTATACAGAAATGTTAACATCGGATTAATACATGGATATAAATATAAACATCGGTGTCAAATCTCTTTCTTAAATGTAAAAATTTAAAACTTTGGATATATATGTATATAACCGGATAAATTCTAACCTCTTTCACGGATATATAATGATGAACAGAAGTCATCGTACTATTGTTGGGTGCATCGTGGTAT
>NC_068996.1:31061294-31066155 GCF_001194135.2 Octopus bimaculoides | reverse complement strand
ATATATATATATATATATATATATATATACGAAAGAGAGACGACACAAGAAAAACCATAGTTATGTTATGAACTTCATTAGCTTACACCTGTTTCTGTTATAAGATGCATTGGACTCATAGTTGAATGCCTGAATCATCAGAGCCTGAAATTTAAAGTGCAATTAATTTCCGTAAAGAATTACATTTGTGCTTACATAGGCAAAGGTATCAACGGTGCGTATGTATATTTGTCTGTGTATCGTCATTTGTGTATCATATTAAATGTACACATCATTAAAAGGCATGATGCTGTGGAATGTCTGAAATAAAATCTCTTCATAGATAATATATACCGGGATGCGACTAACATCAGAGCTGCAGTGACTCGTGGGAACGACCTTTATTGATGCTAGTCAGTGCTGAACTCCCGATTATCACCGGCTTAAATGAAATCCGTGCCTCGTTATAAAGTAGACAGTGAATATAAAGGAAACATTCACTGACACTGTAGAAGCTGTAGAAAAACTGGAACATGTCGGTAAAGAGATGTTTTTTATTTCAGACAATTTTCTAACATCACACCTAATTGTGTGTATACATTTAGTATGATAAACAGTGGGTGATTGTGATTTGAACTGTTTTAATTGTGTGCTCCTTTTTAGAAATAAATGTCTAATTACTATTTCCTATAGATCAAAGCATGAATTCCGTTGCAGCAGATGTCAATCGAATACATAGGCACTGACATACCTCAGCAGAGACAAAACACGTGTGTTGCTCTTGTGAGTTACTGCAACGACGAATTTCGCCTCATCTAATTTGTATTCTGTTTTTAATACAAGTCTATGAAGATATTTAATTCCAGATAATTGCACAGTATATATCCTCTAGCTGTATGTATGTATGTATGTATGTATGTATGTACGTATGTATGTATGTATGTATGTATGTATGTATGAAATGTGCATATATTTATATACATACATACACTAAAGAATATTATGGTCGAATAAAGAAAATTAGGACCTCAGAACGCTCTATATTCAATAAAACAAAGACCCACAATCTGTTTGCAACATTTAGTGTGCTTGATTGGACGATTGATTAGATCCAAGTCATTGGTATGAAAACCCGGAAGATACTAACAATTATACAAAATTTTCACATCAACAGTGACGTAGACCGCCTCTACCTAAAACGAAAACAAAGCGACAGAGGCTTAACATCGATCCAAACTGCCTTCGAATGTTGTATCATATCCCTTCGCCAACATCTTTAATCACCAAGTGTCGAAGTGCATCCCTTGACAAAGTTTGCATACATGAGGCTGATAAAATCATAAGACTTGAAAGGCAGCTCCTTGAGCAGAATTCTTTGTTTGATAACCTGAAACACATTCCCAAAGAAATCGCACTACTCTACCACAACGTATCATCAAATGGAAAAATGAGCATATATCACCAGAAGACCATGCAGAAAGCTCCGAGATGACAGTTACATTGATCATCAAGGCAGTTTATCATGGATCAATAGTCGTAGTTCTTTGAAGAGTATGCGTTTGCAATCAAGGAACAGGAAATATTAACTAAATACCTGATGCACAAAAGGGACAGAGATGCAGGAAAAGCAGTAAAATGTGACAACCGATGCAGACTTTGTGAATTAACACCGAAGATATCACCCACATCATAAACAGTTGTCCGAAAATGTCATCACCTACCAATGAGACATGATGTTGTACCTACGATACTGTATAACAAGGTCTGTCGAAAGGATAATCCCGATGACAAAGAAATAAGAACCCACAGTATGGTGAAAGCTACTCATAATAAACAGGTGTTCTGGTGGAATGTACCAGTGAAAATCTCAATAAAATGTAAACACAATAGCTCTGATACAATGATTAGGGATAGAGAAGAGAAACCATATACAGTTGTGGAAATCAGCTGCCCAGCGGATGTTAACATAATGCTGAAGATCAATAAAAAGAGAATACCTACGCTGAACTATTGAGAAATCTGCAGTTGCTCTATCCACGATAGAAGTTCAGGTTTATACCTGTAATTATTGGGGCCCTGAGATATGCAACATACTGCCCAAATACCAATCTTGAGAAATTAGGCTTCTCAAAACCAGAAAGGAAAGGGATGATTTGGAGACTACAAATTCAAGCCATCAACTTTTCAAAAGTTTATCATTTAAGTATATATGAGCATGCCTAGATATGCAAATATATGCATGAGAATACATACATAAAACAAATAATACAAATCTGCACGTATACATATATACATACAAATATACATACATACATACATACATACATACATACATACATACATACAAAAATATCCCGTTGTTGATGTTGAAATTCCAATGAAGGAGCCTTGGCTCTTGGTTAGAAACCGGTTCTTTCTCTATTAGCAAGAAATCTTGAAATAAACTGAATAATGACATGCATACATATATACATACATACATAGCAAGAGGAGGCTGCCAATTCAGACTGATATGATAAGTAAAAGTTATCATATGATATGATAAGTAAAAGTTTGGTACAAAACTCAAGTACAGATAAAGACATTCTTTTTTCTTTGTTTGGTGTACCAAATATATGAAGCCTTACTACAGTTTTGAGAAGTTACCACCTAGGTAGAATCAGCTCTAAGCGCCTTTTTTAAAGTGGGTCCTCCGAAGTTGCCTAAATCATCTTCCTGTTCGGGTGAGCCGTGAAGTTTCACACTTCTTGTGATAAGTGATAACTTTTATGTATATAAATAAGCCTCTGCAAAGTTAGCAGCAAGTATATAATCTTATTCCTAGATTTCGTTTGAATAGCTTATTATTTGTTCCATAGGCGATACAGTTTTGTGTTTCATGTAATCTTCTCCCGGTTCTATTTTTTCAATCAGTACAGTATTTCCTTCATTTTCTTTTATTTCAATGAGCATTTACATCAGATATTCGTTATTAATTCAAATAATCACGAAACTCAAGCATTCCATTTTTTTTTTTTTGCGCCTCAGAGTTTCAGTCCCTTACCTGCCGTTTGACTGTCCTGACTCATCTGCCATTCTTCAATTTACAATATCCCTTCCCATCGTAGACGATGTGTGGAGCTGTTGCTGGTAGTAGTGTTAAACTGGTATTGAATTTATAATGATTCGCAACTTTAAAATCAACGAGATGAAATCCTCAGTTTCCTTCCAAAGCAAGAGATCTGTATGGATCTGAACAATATACCATCAACAAAAACAATCTGCCTCCCCATAATAAATTTTGTAATTTGAAGGGCAATAAAACTGCTGTGATTGATAACATTCCTGGTTCAAAATAATGTGTATCGTTCCAGAATCAACTTTTTCAATTCATCATGAGTTGACGCGGTTAGTTCTGGAAAAATTGAAGAAGAAATCCTTTTCGTTCTCAAGGATGCATTGATTGTACCATCTACAAAACATACTGCTTAAAATATTGTAGAATCTTCCTGATGCTCATTGCAGAAAACATTCCATGTCGCATTGTCAACATTCGCTGCAGACTAATTACAGAAGCCATCCCTTTCAAGTTGCAAAGTGAATTCCGACCAACTCGAGGAACGGTGATGATCTTTACCGTTGCAAGTGTAATATCGATATTACACTTGCATGAGATGTTTGTATCTGACATTCACAAACCTAAGAGAGGCATTCAGTAGCGTCCATTGTAGTCTTCTCTCGCGCATTTTTGCAGCAGCTGGTTATTCGTAAAATTCGTTAAAATTCTGCTAAGTTCTTTCTCAATTATACATCTCATCTTTTCCAAGGTAACAAAGAAGTAATACAAGGATATATCATCACACTTACCCATCGACTCTATTGATCATCGATAACATGCATATCATCTGGGACAAGTAGCCATTTAGTATTGATATCGCCTATGGAACAAATAATAAGCTATTCAAATGAAATCTAGGAATAAGATTACATACTTGCTGCTAGCTTTGCAGTACGCAGTCGACAAAGTGTTGTTCATACAAAAACCTGCAAAACATCCTCCGAGTGTTCGATCATGCTTATAGAATCCATATAGAACTGAACGTCAGCCTCACGTAAACAGATTTTGTTCCAAACTTCTCTTAGAAGCGTCGTGTCAAATACCTTCATTTCAAACTGAACGATGAGACCTTCAAAGAATGTCGACTAATTTATGTCGGAAACCATCTATCTTCTAATGTTGTCTTAGAGCGAAACTCGTTATGTCGGAACAGCCTTTGATTGCTTTCAAGCAATAGTCTTCAACATCTCAGCACGGCACAAGAATAGTTGTCTACAAGATTGTAGTTGTCCAATAACTACTCTGTAGATCTGAGGTATGGGAATCTGCCACTACCAACTTAAAAATTAGGAACGTTTCGATAGATCAACAATATCAGCAATGTCATTGATTGTCTGCCGACGATCCTCATGCACAAGCTGATGAATTTTCTCCACATTACCGGGTGTATCACTCGTAGTAGGTCTTCCATATCGCTCATCGTCTTCTAGGGACATTCTTCCGCTTTTAAAGTGACTTTTCCACTCGAAGCATTGCAAACAACCCATTGCCTCGTCGCCGTAAGCTTGCCGAAGCATGCTCAATGTCTCTGTAGTAGACTTCCCAAATTTAACGCAAAATTTTATGTTGGCTCTTTGTTCCTGTTCATGACAAAACCGAAAACTATAGCATACACGTGATTACAAAAACACCAATTTCAAACTTGCGAAGTAAACACAGGGATCTCACTCGACACACTGCCTCATAAAGATCGTTGCTAACTCCTACTGTGCATGCAACCGTGTGCTGCCATTTGCTGGTCCACTACAGAACTAGTTCGTGAATTTTCTGATACCACCACGTGTA
>NC_068996.1:31059235-31061101 GCF_001194135.2 Octopus bimaculoides | reverse complement strand
ATATATATATGGAGGTGAATACCTTTCTCCATGTGAACGGCTTGAACATTTGTTAAGCCACTAGGATATTTTCCTATTTTTCTTAATATGAAACCAATGGTAGCCTTAATTCACAAATAAATAAATTATATATCCACCAATGCGTTATTAAGCACTCATTTCATTGTTCGACATTTACATATATATATAGTGGCAAAGAACAACAATTACACACACCAGACAAATACCACACACCATTTCATCGATCCAGAATCGATGCAACTTCGATGCTTAGTAAAAGTTGATATCACTTGTCTTTGAAGCAAAATAAAAATGAAAACAGAAATCAAGTCTTACGAATGAAAAATAACTGAACGGAAACATATGACTACGAGAAACAAACACAAACAGATACAAAGTATAACCAGATGTGTCTTTTGACCTGAGATACAAAGAAGCAGGGAAAACACTAGTGTAGAGGGGAAATTGTGTAAAAACTTTCTTCAAAATACTACTGAGCAGAGAAAGCTATTACAACCATATATCCGTATATATCTATTACACTCTCTCTCTCTCTCTCTCTCTCCCTCTCTCTCTCCCTCTCTCTCACCCCCCTCCCCTCTCTCTCTCCCTCTCTCTCTCTCTCTCCCTATCTTATTCTCCATCAATCCGGATATTAACTATTGCTTTTTATCCTCTCGATTATGTGGCTCCCATTGAACCTCTTTATCAACAACTACCAAGTGGCTAACTACAATTCTGTTTTCAATAACTTCTTTATTTTACCATCTTTCTCTCTTTTTTACTTCCTATCAGGACAAATTAGAAAGACAGAAGTGAATGGTGACAATGTCATAACAGAAAATACTGACTGGAAAGAATGTACAGTAGAGATTAATCTTCAGTTTTTCTGGTAAGATGACGTGTCTAGAGCGGGTGCCACAAGAAAATAATCAACTATAATGTACCCATTGACGTGACTTTTGAGCATTTATGGTGTTTACACACAAAGTCTATAGGAGAAATCGTTCTATAATGATGTGTGTATATGTGTCTGTGTGTATGCATGTGTATGTATATATGCATACATTGTGTGTGTGTATTTACGTATATATATATATATATATATATATATATATATATATATATATACTTGTGTATATAAGATTGACCAGTAACTGGTCTGTCAATATGCTAGAAGAAGATCACTTAAAAAATTCGCACTTATAGTATGTATGTATGTATGTATAAATACACAGACCTGCATTCAAACTGACATGTAAACAAACAGAAAGACATGTAAACATACAATTACAAGTGATCTTCTTCTATCATATTGACAGACCAGTTACTGGTCAATCTTATATACAAAAGTACTATAATCCTTTTAGGATCTCGAAAAAATTTTTTCCTGAACCTTCTGATTCTTTTAATGTGCTAGTTTCCTGGTATTAAATTGATATTAGTTAATATCGAATTTTTACCATATCATGTTAATTATATCTATATATATATATGATAAATAACCTTCGAGCAGACAGTCAGCAGCGCCGCCTGGCTAGGGCTTGGCTGCTCTGCATTGACAAGGGGCAACACCCTGAAACTAGTCTGCAGATGCCAAACCAGCAGGGGGACACTGCTGACCTCCCCTGTTCGAAGGTTATAAAGGACACAGGTTTCGTGTGTCACATAGCTAGCTAGAGGCGATGGCTTCTTGGAGCTAATTCACGGCAGCTTTCGTCCTCATTTTGGGACTGCCATGTTGGCTTGGCGATAACTATTAATTTCCAGTACCGCTGCCGTAGTCTCCTTTAGAGAGACTTAGAAATATTAATAACTCTATTTCTGAAAACCAGTGGATAGATTCCACTGAAATTAGATAAATAA
>NC_068996.1:31053945-31058706 GCF_001194135.2 Octopus bimaculoides | reverse complement strand
TAGATAGATAGATAGATAGATAGATAGATAGATAGATATAGATATACACGTATATATATACATACGTATATATATATGCGTATATATGTGTGTGTGTGTGTGTGTGTGTGTGTTTGTGTGTGTGTACACATACATATTCATGCATATATGTTTGATATGTATATGTATGTACTATCCAATGTTGATTGTATCCATAATGGCCACATATTGAGACGAATCACATCTACCAACATTATTATAGATCTCCGAGTCCCCAGAAACAGCTGTTGGACTTATAACACCCTTCTTCCACCGCTTTAACTTTCACTGTCGTTTGTACTCCGTGTGAGTTGAATCTATTAATATAAATATCTATATATTTATAACGAAAAAACTCATCATCTGAAAGTCTCCACCTTTTGTTTTCTCTCGTTTTGCGTGTATACATATATCCATATTTAGTATTTCATAGTCAAAACTATTTTGTATAATATATTTAATATTTTTAATATATCTAATGTATTTAATGTATCTAATTTGTTTATCCGTATAATTGCCTCTATGTATGTATGGATGTATGGATGTGTGCATGCATGTATATATGTCACTATTCAGTTTATTCCAAGATTTCTTGCCAATAGAGAAAGAACTAGTTTCTAACCTAGATCCAAGGTTCTTTCATTGGAATTTCAACATCAACAACAGAGTATTTTTGTTTGTATGTAAGTATGTATGTATGTATGCATGTATGTATGTATTCTCATGCATATGATAGTATGTATGTATGTATAAATACACAGACCTGCATTCAAACTGACATGTAAACAAACAGAAAGACATGTAAACATACAATTACAAACCACTGACGTAGCTGGAAAATATTCCACTGGTTTAGCCTGTATGATGTACAAATAATACAAATGTACGCATATGCACCAAGTATAGTTGAAAACAAACGATTTCACACTGGTAATGATATGCATGCAAACCTACATCCACGCTCATATATGTACAGATGCATAAATATATGCACTATTGCCGACACGCCTATGTAATTACTGTAAAATGTCAATTTGAAATCCCACCTTATATGAACAGAATTAAAATATACAGGGATGAACCTTGCCCAGTGTTAAATTATTTGATGACAAAGTCGAACTACAAGCAAGCAACATTTGTTGCACGGAAGAGGAGAGTTGGAGATACTACATGTAACAATAGATCAGAGATGACATGCAATCGGAGTGACTTTCTAATAACGCAGTTGTTAGTGACTATAGTTTCAGTCACGATAACGTGTTTCATAATATGGGAGAAAGCAGGACTATAAATTATGAAAGAGAATTCATAAAAAGATTATAGAACGATCCATATTTGTTTAGTACTGAAAAGTGACACATTCAGCTAATAATAACACGCATAAGCAGAGAATATTTGCAACAGAATCATGCTCCCTTACTTTTGGTAAATAAACCTGTTTATATTCACTTTACATCATTATTAAGCAGCATCTTGAAGATATTAAAGGGAAAACAAAAATAAAACAATAAAATAGAAAATACTAAAAACAAAAAACAGATCGTTGATGTACGGAAGACTATTACCTATGTGCTGATACTTATCAAATGTAAGCAAACAGATACCTATATCTCTTACCAATAAAAACTGAAATAGAAAATAGAAAAATATTTAGACAGTAAAATGAGAACTCTTAAACATAAATTGATCATTCTCAAACAGGTTAAAGCTGCCAGTGAAAGTAGCTGGAAGATCAGTAATTAACAAAAGATTCAATCGAACTCAATCGGTAATCGACACAGACATGAGGAGACATTCAATAATAATATGTCTTTCTCAAGATACAGAGTCATTTTGTAGAAAAACTTCAAGTAGAAAAGGTTTAACCAGGCCGTTGTGTGGCTATATGAAATCGTAGAATTATTTTATCATGTACTGAACAACTTCTAATTAACAAAAATGTCATGTCAGAGCTGTGACAGTAAAAGAGGAAATTGATAACATTTTGGTCGGATCACAAGAAAACATTTGGTATATTTCGTGAACGACAGGAATGCATATACCAAAAATATGAGAAGAATCCTGAACAAGCTACAATATTCTCAAATGATATAGAGATGAAGGTTGGCCAAAATGAATGTTCCTATCTCATTATAAATAAAACGCTTAAAAATCTACTAACCACTCTAGCAAGAATTCTATTGGTGGCTTGACTTTATTGATATCCAGAAAGAACTGCTACAGTTTACATAGATGAATTAAAATAAATCCTATTAAGGCATTTACGCATGGTCTTTATCTCAACCATAAGAAAACAAAAGTTATGGTTGTTGGAAAGGAGAAAGTGAATGTTAACATCAGACTGGGCTGTGAAAGGCTTGAACAGATTGAATTGTACAAGTATCTTGGAGCCCAAATCTTTGACAAAGCCACTTGTAAGAAAGAAATTAGGACACGATTAGCCATGGCAAGAACGTCTATGAAAAAGCCTAATATCAACCAGACCAAAAAAAGTCTCTCAACTAAGTTAAAAACAAGGCTCGTGCGTAGCGCTCATTTGGCCAATAGGCATTTGTGGTTGTGAAGCAACGACTTTGAACAAACTTGAAGAGAACATAATGAAAGCGTTTGAAATATGGATGTAAAAGAATGTTACGTGTCTCTTACAAGGATCATCAGATAAATGAATAGATGTTACAGCAAGTAGGTAAAACACGACAGCTCCTGAACATTGTGAAGAAACAAAAGCATATCTATTACAGCCATATTCGAAGAAACAGAGGTTTGGGAAACAGTACCATGAAAGGGAGAGTAGAGGACAGTAAATAAAGAGGCCGGCAAAAAACGCAATGGATAGGCAATATCCCGATCTGTTTGGACAGGAGCAGCAAGGCACCTGGAGAATTCACGTTTAATCGAGAAGACATTCGTTATAATATCATGACGACGACGATGACGTCGACTAGTAAACAGGAATGGCCCTCAAACCTCTCTCTGTGTGTAATAAATAAGTGGCTAACAATGCAATTATTATAACAATAATTATAGCAATATTTGGGCTAGATGACAGACGCAAACGAAATCTGGACCATTGATGATAAAAAATTCAAAACTATTTACTAACACGAGAAATCTTCACTTCAGTAGTGACATTAAACACATTTCACTAAATCGAAAATAGAGACGCTGAGGCTTAATTTGAATTCAAAACTTTCTGGGTGATGATCTGATGACTTGGAATACACACCTAGGAATGTTGTGCAACTTTACTGCAGCAAACCATCAGATGAAAGGCTTTCTATGGCTGTTGTCAGCAAACTCTAGAATGATAGGAGCATAGATAGCTGAGTAGTACAAACTACCATTGAATTACGCTTCACTAATACTCGCTGAACGATTTGTATTAGCAAATTTCTTCACAAATATCATACGATAACTAGACAACAGCTGTCCAAAGACCAGCATTTCATCAGTTACACTAGCAATTTTGTTCTGTTTTTGTCTTTGTTCAGTAAGTCTTATTTCCTATTTGCTTTTATCTATAACTCAAATGAAATGACTACCCTTCCCTTCAGACTTTGCTTTTTTGTGACTTGGACATCAATAGTTTGAAACTGACCTATTTTCCATTACATTTCAGACAGATTCAGAGCTAAATTACTGAAGCAGAAGTATCGTTATAGCAAATATTCTGCTTAATAACACAGATCTGTTTGTCAGTTGTTCGACTTAACCACTTGAGCATGTCCCTTGGTGGTTGGCAATATGTGCATCTCTGATCATGAAAAGGAGTAGTAAGGAGCATCATAGCCATGTGTTGAGAGGAATTCTTTGAGTTTGTATGTTACAAAAGCAAAGTTTGAAGGAAATATTATCCGGTTTTCATACTGTCCATGGGTAAGCAAACAGGAAATAACAGTTGCTATCCAAAGGCTAAAAACGTGTTACACAGTTTTATGAGGCAGTGCCAAGGTGTATTCGTAGAACAGCAGTTGTAACCTATGCGGTGCATAGGTTACAATTACTCTACTTCATGTTGAATTAACCTTGAACTTAACATTGGAAATTATATCGGATTTATAAAATTATAAAACAATTGGATGAGTAAACGCCAACTTACCCATTCTAAGTTGTGTACCCAACTTTTACATTCTACATCTGATTTCTGTTCTAAATTAAATGCGTTTCGTCTTTTATTTCCTGAACACTGTATTTTGCAATGTATTTTGCATTTTGCCATGTATGTAATTTTCCAAGCCCCACATAATGTGTGCATTTGCGTTTGTGTGTGGGGGGCATGCGTGTGTGCGTGTGTGAATATATATATATAGAGAGGGAGAGGATGGAATCAGACGTGCATCACAAATTAACATAGAAAACTTAAGAAAAGTTAAACACAGCAACACACATTCCCCGAAAATACTGCCGTACATATCCACATACAACCCCAGAAACAAAGAAGCCTTCACCATCATCACTCAAAACATACCAATGCTACATAAGGACCCCAAATTAAAGGAAATTTTACACACACACAAAATCATCAAAAGCCACAAACAACCAAAATCACTGAAAAAGATCCTCACAAAGGCAAAAGTATTTTCCGAAACAGATGCGAAAGTAAAAAAATGTGGTCGACCAAATTGTGCAACATGCCCAAACATTCTAGAAGGTTCAGAATTCCTCTTCAAAGAGGGACACAAATTCAAAGTTAAATCTAACTTTACTTGTGCCTCAGAAAATCTTATTTATGTAATAAGATGC
>NC_068996.1:31052116-31053363 GCF_001194135.2 Octopus bimaculoides | reverse complement strand
ATTTTTCTAACATTTTTCTGGCATGATTTAAATATATACTTTAACCATGTAACACAAGCCTTCTGTAGTTTTTTCTCTCTTATTATCTTTTATACATCCAACCACGTGCTTTCACATACCAACTTTCTCACCTATATATATATATATATATATATATATATATATATATATACACACACATCTGTGTGAATATATGTGTGTGTGTGAGCATATGTGTGTGTATGTATATATATATATATATATATATATATATATATATGTGTGTGTGTGTGTGTATATGTATATGTATATGTATATATATATAAACGTACTTACGTGCATACATATACACGTACATATACCTACATAAACATGTCAACATTGCAGATTCTGTGTTGGGCTGAGGATTCACTACTGAATAAAATGTTTGTAGATTTTTTCCTGAAATCCAAAAATGTTGACTCAGTCTGTCTTGGAAATGCTCCACCAAACGTGCAACGTATTCTTCTGCGTATATAAAGATCTTTCAATTTTTGTCCTTGATGAGTACACTTTAACTACTTACGTATTCATTTCTCGACCAATTTGTTATATCATTTTGTCATCATTTCTGTTTTCTACTTTCAATGCATTTCTTTTAGCTTTATCGAACTTATTCTCTTTTTTTTTTTTTTTTTTTCAAATGTCCGTCTCATTTTTCTCCTGTGATGTTCTTTTTATCCTATCTTTTCTTCTGATTTTAGAATACCACCACCATGTTATAGACTTAATATAATCGTATACTAGAAGAATTTGGGAGTTGATAATACGTGAAAGGCTTCTTGCGTTGACTTTAACTATTTGTGATGTAAAATGAAGAGTAAGGTGGTGAGATGTTTTTCCTGTTTGATAAATTCTGGTGTCTATGGCTTTGGGAAAATGTTGTGCACTAAAATGAAAAGACGACTGGTAAGATTTGTACGTTAAACCTTAAATCGTGGCTGGAATTCGGGTAACTAGCTATGTTCATTGTATATTGAATCGACTCATTGCAATCGTTTTACATTGATGCGTCAATATCTTGCGTGTGTTATGATTTTAATCTCCTGGTTAGTGATTATGGAGTAGATTTTTGCATTTTAATCAGTCACGTTAAATTTCAACTCCGAGTAGTGATTAACACAGATTCAGCATTTAATATGTATATATTATATTCATATAAGTATATATATATACATGTGATGTGTATGTATGTACACACACACACACACACACACATATATATATAT
>NC_068996.1:31050542-31051325 GCF_001194135.2 Octopus bimaculoides | reverse complement strand
CCTACGAAAACGATGACCGTCAAAATAAAGGGCCGGACGTTGTTCCTCATGTCCCGCAAACAAAACCAAAACGGCATAAATGGACAAGTGAGGAATACATTTCGATCCTACACGCCTATTTCACAGCAGTGCTCTACCCAAAAAACGAAAACGCAACAACACATACATATAAAATATGGAAGAACAATAATGTAAATAAAGACCTCGATAAAACAATGAACCCTAACAAACTAGCTAACATAAGAAGATATATTCTAAAAGCAAAAAAAATATCAGAAATAGAAATAGAACAATTGAAAGGAAAAATACATCAGGATAATCTAGATAGTAGACACATAGCAATGCCAAATTATAATATAAACACTGAGATAGCAAAACAGGAGGACAAACGTAACATTTCCGGCAAAAACGAAGTAAACAAAAAACAACAAACCCAGACCGTAGAGATGTATAATAGTGTACAAAAAGCACCAATCCAGAACACCACAGACAAACATATGAATGAAAAGGAAGGCAAAACAAATCTAAAGCCTGGGAATAACGAAGGGAAACCTAATAATTACGATATTATGAAAATGAGAATAACCAAAGAACTGAATGGACCACAGATTGGACCAACTGAATGGACCAACTGAATGGACCACATCTTAGAATGGACCACAGATTATATCTCCCAAAAATCACAATAGACAATAAAACAACATCAATAATAAATAGCATAAACCTGGCCGTCACGGAACTAACAACCACAGAAACAACAGGCAATATCACTGAGCTAAATGA
>NC_068996.1:31043595-31049589 GCF_001194135.2 Octopus bimaculoides | reverse complement strand
CACAGAAAACGAGAAAGCAACCATACTCTGGGATATGCCAATACACACAGATAGAGAAATTAGACCAGATATAGTTGTCAAAGATCATGAAGAAAAAAAATGCTTTCTAATTGATATATCAATACCAGCAGATGACAACGTTTCTCTAAAAGAAATGGAAAAACTTTCAAAATACAAAGACCTGGAAATAGAGATAACTCGAATGTGGAATCTAAAAACAGAAACAATTCCTATCATAGTAGGTGCCTTAGGTATAATAAAAAAATATTCAGACAAATACATAACAAAAACACCAGGACTTACAAATATATATAACATAGAGAAAATTGCACTACCTGGCACTGCACACATCCTACGCAAAACACTTTCAATACAGTAGCCATAAGAGCACCACAGCAAACCAGAGCACATACCCAAGGCGCACAGAGCTGCGCTCGGTAGTGAAGTGAAAGCACGTTATAAAAATAAAACTACTGAACAATAACAATAATAATAGTAATTAGCAAGTAATTAATTTGTAATCATTTAATTAATTTAGGAATTTATACTTATACTTATTCATATGACCACTAGGCTGACTGACTTAGGGAATACTTACCCAATTAACTGTTTGATTGTCTAGTCAGCTCACTGTGTAGGTGCTGTGGGTGTTAGTTCAGAAGTTAGACTTTGTATCGTAATTTCTCAGTTTAGGTCACTTCCCTAGTCATTACCACCCCTTAACCATAATTATCATCCTTATCACCCTCCCTAATTCTTTTCCTACGGAGCAAATTCCCTTCATTGTCTACTAATTTCACATTCCTATTTCATAAAGTTTTTGGACAATTCACCCCACCCCGCCAACCGCCTTAATTCCTTATTGTCCAAATAGATACCTCTCAATGTTTTAATGATACTACTGGCGTTGTTCATTCCTTCGCATTGTACTTGCTTACATGTTTGAGTCGATTTTATATATAATGTCTTAAGCGTTTTTCGGCCCCTTATAACATATATTACTTTTCCATACTTTTATTTATTTTTTTATTTATATCAACTCTTTAACGGTCTTAATAGCTTGTCCTTTGTTTTTAAATTTAACTGACCAATTATATCGAACGTTGGACCTAGGTCAATCCCATTACGGGCAATAAGTGGTTAGACTTTACCACATATTAGTAAGCAAATAATTGAAATTAATTGTTGGGCACTTTAATATGATAAAAACTATTAATTAGTACTTTAAACATAATTATTAAAAACTATTATGATTACTTCAAAACTTTATGATACCTTCACTCCCTCTTTGACTAAACCTATTGGCGTATCCCATTATTGTTATTTTTTTTATTTTTACATTTTTATTACTTATCTACTCTATTACCTCCATAGAAACAATTAACCCACCAATTACTACTTTAAGTTTACTCAATGTCCGAAAGAGACACAAGCAAAATGGTATGATTAAAACCATATTCAACATTTCCTTTTCCTTCTCTAGGCTCTTCTTTTTAATTTATTCTTCACTTTGATGAAGCTCCATGTTTCAGATCGGTTTTATTACCAAATATGATAAATATCTTTAGCATATCAATGGCAATACCATACAACATTGGAAGCAGAAACAGCTGTTAGATAGAATGCAGTCTATTTGTATTGAATTAAAAAATAATTATTGATGTAAGTCAATTGTTGTTGATCAATATTTCTCCATTTTCTGTTTACTTTAAATTTGATTCCTGATAAACTCATGTTTATCTTTGTCATTAACTATAATCTATGAGCATAATATGCTTGCATATGTATGTCCAAGGTTAACATAGGTAATTATACTGGGAGTATAATGGATACTTTTATCCCTTAGACAGTTATTCCAGCCTCTAACGCTACTAACCTTTATATACATACATGTATAGAGAGACAAAATGCGTTGTGTACTTGAGCAAAGCACTTCATTTCGCGTTGCTCTGCGATCATTTCGTCATCTGACATGTGAAACCCGTTGCACCTGTACAGGTAATGTTGATTTGATGGAGGGAGTTAGTTTATGTGTACACAAACATTTGATCACTATAAACAAATTATTTGTGGTTGTTCGGTAAGAAATTGTCGAACCCTCATATGTCGTCTAACGACGGGAGAGTCCATCATATACAGACACACAATACAATTATATATATATATATATATATATATGTATATATATATATATATATATATATATATATATACACGTGTGTGTGTGTGTGTTTGCAAATACATAAATACTAGCAAATGCACCCGTATCTTGGACGGTTTAAGTTGCTTTGGTGGTATTTTTTCACCAAATAATTGAACTAACGAAAACGTTTGTGAGTAGCACGGTAATTTGTGTTGCCGATTAACCTTGGAACGAAAAATCAAATTGAAGGCTGGTTATTGTGGAAGTCGTTGCACTTTAATGATCATAGGCTTGCAAGCGATGCAAAGTAGAGCTACTGAAATGTTTTGGAAGTAGATTACGGATAATGACTACAAAATATAGTTGTTTTACATGAAAGCGAAACTTCTTGTCAGAAACAGCCACATAAATAGTATAATGAAATTGAATGAAGACATTGAAACTTCTCCTCAACGAGTTTATTTTTTTCAACAGCAATCGAAGAGATTAAGGCCCTTTTATTCTGTCTTTCCACATAGTCTGCACATAAAATAACAGCGAATGCTGTATAAATTTAAACTGGTATGGAGTTTTCTGAAAGATACATATAGCTTTCTCTAGTGGAAGTAAAACCCTTATTTAAAGGTTGATTCTTTGGGATGAAACATATGCAATTATTTAAATAAAAAAAGCTAGAACGACAATGCTAAAACGCATTTGAAACAATAGACAAGAATCGAAATATCAATAGACAATAAACAATGTTAAAACGTATTTGAAACAATAGACAACAATCGAAATGGATGGGTAAATAAGCATCCTTAAAGTGAATCAACGCATTGGTAAGTGAACAAATCTATCAACAAATAGAAGAGAGAGAAAGGAACATCACCTTTCAAATAACTCAGAATAGGTACAGGTAAGCTTTCCAAAGTTTAATGCAGCTTAAATATGAAGATTAAGATTCTTTGGTGCAGGATATTCATCACGTACAGTGTTCCTAGTCAATTTAATCACCGTGGCAGGCGGACAGTCGAAACAGATAAATAGACAAAATCCTTTCACTTTTATAAAAAGATTTTAAAAGTATGAAAGACCTTACATACAAAACAACTATGTCCATTTAGGTCCATTTACGCTGAAGTTCTGGGCAAAATGTTTAGTGCATGACCATCGTTGGGACATAAGTAATGTGTGTGTAAAATTTGGTGAAAATCGGTTGAGAATTGTGGAAATAAATAAATAGACAAAATCCTTTCACTTTTATAAAAAGATTAAAAAAGTATGGAAGATCCTACAGATTATAAAACAGCTGATTAATGCAAATGAATAGGAACCATCTATTGTTGATTTCCCGTGGCTCTAGAGGACCCAGTATCGATTTCTTTTAAAAAATCTAAGTAGCCTGTGTTCGGGTCTGGGATATGAAGCAGCTGTGTATAAAATTTTAAAGAAATCGGATGAAAAATGTAGAAGTTAGTGAGGTACATTAAATTTTTGTACACACACACACACACACACACAGAAGACTTCAATCTTATAGATATTAGATTAGATACACGCGCACAAGTATATTTGTATTGAGCGCAAGTATGCATGTGATTGCCAAAGTGTGAGTTTGTGATTTTATAAAGACGGTGAATGATGATGACGATGATGATGATGATGATGATGATGACGACAACGACGACGACGACGACGACGATGATGATGACGACGACGATGACAACGAAGAAGAAGAAGAAGAAGAAGAAGAAGAAGAAGAAGAAGAAGAAGAAGAAGAAGAAGAAGAAGAAGAAGAAGAAGAAGAAGAAGAAGAAGAAGAAGAAGAAGAAATTCAGTGGGTTCAGGATGAATGAAAATTTCTAAGGAAGATTAGAAGGAAAATATGTAGTATAAAAGTGTTAAGAAGAAATAAATGTTGACAGTTACGTGCCTCTCTGGAGATGTTGATTCATTAGAATGTCTTTATAATTCATCACCTCAGACAAACTCGTTAAAAGACACCTGACATATTTGCAATGTTCAGTTTAGCTTCCAGCTGAGATCGAACCAGAACCTTCATTTTGCCTTTTGGAATTAGATATCTAGTTATTAGTTTACGTTTGGTGAAAAAAAAAAAAAGGAAAAAGAAAAGAAAGGGAGTGAGACGGATAGAATAAAAGTATGAAACAACTGAAAATAAAGATTATGATTAAATAAAAAAAGATATATATATATATATATATATATATATATATATATAAATGCTGAAATTGGGCAGATGGAAAAAAGTTAAAGAAAATGATACAACTATGACGCGACTTTGTGTTGACAAGCTAAATTGTCTGCCGAGAATTGGTAAGAAGCTCTGACGCCTTAAATTCATTCATTTGCGTTTTCACTGACTTAACTACAGTCTGTTTTTCTATTTCCTACTCTTAAGATCAGACCAGCATTTAGCTTCTTAAGGAATTCTTTACATAGTATTTTATTATCTGCAATCTTTTTTCTTTGTATTTTCCTTATATTTAAATGAATCTTGTTTACTTGTCATATTTGCTCTCATTTTCATCCACAACAATGTCAGGTTCTAAATCAATGAATTACTACTCATCCTCATTACACCTCATGAATACGTATATGTATGCACCTTTGTCTATTTCTACACGCTCGCAAACACAAACACACTTACGTATATACACAAACACACATATAAATGTGTGTATGAATGTTTTCACATAAATTTACATATAAACACACGTACACACACACATACACATACACATATACATACACATATACATATTTGTGTGTCTGTCTGTGTCCGTGCGTGTGTGTGTGCGTATGTGTGTACGTGTGTGTGTGAAAATTAGTGCAACTATGACAAGAAACCAACATTCACTGTTCACTGAAGCGCGCGCGCGCCCACACGCACTCACACTCAGATACATACAGGTACATACATACATAAACATATATT
Organism: Octopus bimaculoides; assembly: GCF_001194135.2. Taxonomy (NCBI): domain Eukaryota; kingdom Metazoa; phylum Mollusca; class Cephalopoda; order Octopoda; family Octopodidae; genus Octopus; species Octopus bimaculoides. The sequence continues at coordinate 31,044,505 of NC_068996.1, read as the reverse complement.
TTAAAAACCTTTAAGGTAGTGCTCCAGCATGGCCGCAGTCAAATGACTGAAACAAGTAAAAGAATAATATATATATACATACATATATATATATATATATATATATACTCACACGCATATATATTTTATATATATATATATATATATATATATATATATATGAAAAAGTATATATATATATATATATATATATATATATATATAAACAGCAGGCTGTTGTATGTTTCACCAAAAAGGAGAATTATAATTGTCACTAAATGTGAGTGACTAGGGTGTGAAGAAAAACCTACGTTGTTAGAAATATGAAATAAAATGCTCTAATGCTGTAATTAACGTACATGAATGAATACATATACACTAACTGTACCTGAATCGTCCGAAAAATGCCGATCGAGAATTCTTAACACTGACGTCAGTATCGGCAATTTCTGTTGCCTCATCAGTTAAGCCCGCTCGATCTCGGCTTTCTTCGCCTTGCTTCTCTATTAGTATATATGTTTTAGTCATCCAAATTAATGGGTGATTTAATGATTCACTAATACATAAGATTAGTGTATACGTTTTCATTCATGTACGTTAACTACAGCATTAGAGCATTTTAACTTGGATTTCTAGCAATGTAGGTGCTTCTTAACACCTTGGTCACATTTAATGACAATTATATTTATGTGTGTGTGTGTGTGTGTGTGTGTGTGTGTGTGTGTGTACAAATATATACACATATAGATACCTTATCCAATGTAAATTGTAGATCCAGCCCCGTGATTGTTCCAAGAATGGTGTTTGTATAAAAGAACAACACAAATGGAGATAAAGAATTCACAATACCTGTTTCAGCAGCATTTTCATTGATGAATAATTTCGACTACTACGAGCACATCATGCAAAGAAATCTGCCTTCTTCAGGTGA
>NC_068996.1:31039780-31040510 GCF_001194135.2 Octopus bimaculoides | reverse complement strand
TAAATTATAACAATATATATTAAAATTATAACAAGGGTGCTGAATGATTGAATGATTACAACACCAGTCTGCTAGAAATAGACCCCAAATGGTCTATGAACCACTTAGATTATTACTCCACTGCACAAGGTCGTAAGCGAGGAAAATAGACAGCGAGGATTTATAAAATAATTCAGATAGTACCGAATCTATAGATTTCACGGTTTGAGTAATTAAAACATCTTTCCGATCATCAGTGGAAACAAGCCGAAACGTAAATAAATGAAAAATACATTATATATACCACCATAAGCACTAAATAATGTACATGTAAGTGATTCATAGGCCATTTTGGGTCTATTTCAAGCAGACTGGTGTTGTAATCATTCAGCACCCTTATTATAATTTTAATATAAATTAATCATTATGGTATTTTTAGTATGCTGGCCACTGATAAATCATTAAATAATGATTTTATCCTAATTATGTATATATATGTGTATATATATATATCAATATATTATAAATTAACTACCAACAAAAATAATTGGTAAGCTAACTCAAAAATCATCACCACAATAGCAGAAAAAAACGACAGTGAAGGTATGCAGACTCTTCAAGAATCGATCCTTTTGGTTATATTAATAATAATAAAGGAGTTATGACGCAAAAACGTATAAATTCAAATGAACATATTTATCTTCTTCAATATATATTTCAGTATAAAGAATTCATTAAGAGACTTAAATCA
>NC_068996.1:31038660-31039607 GCF_001194135.2 Octopus bimaculoides | reverse complement strand
GAATATATAAATGTGTGTTTGTATGTACATGTACGTGTGTGTATGTATAAATAAATATATTTTTTGTTTTGAATTTTTGTGAATATGTATAGAATAATATATAAGTTTAATAAAGTTAAAACAGTCTAGTTTGCACTTTTTTCTTGACAACTTTAGTATCTCTTAGAACGCTCCAACCAGCTGAATTTTTAGAATACCTTTTTGATCAATCCACATGCTCTGAAACATCACGGTTTGCCAGGTGTACTGATATTTTATAAGTGTAATAATAACAGATGTGGAACGTATCAATACATGCATACGGGTAGATCCATTAGAACAGATGTTTGCAAACGCAGATATGAACTGCAAAAGCATTAAATGCCCGAATTGCGTGGTATTATATATAGGCGAGACAGGGAATGCATTATCGGAACACTCACGAGTCCACCGACAACAAATCCGGAACAGCAATGTTCGCCAAATTCCACTGAGCGAATATATAGAGACATGTGATCAGAAAATGTTTCTAATTTTTCCTTTCCACGACTACATGACACAAGTTAGGTTGGAAGAAAGATAAAAGAAAAACGGTTTATTAAAATGTTCAAACCTGTTCTGAAACGAAATGACAGCAATGATATAAAAACCAGTTAATGATGTGGATTAGTAAATATAAACTAAGTACAGAACATTAGTACGCTTGGTAAACTGTGATGTTTAAGAGCATGCGGATTGATCAAAAAGGTATTCTAAAAATTCAGCTGGCTGGAACGTTCTCAGATGTATTAAAGTTGTCAAGAACTCAACTGTCAGTTAAACACATTTGAAATCTAATGAGTACACTATGTATAAAATCGCTAATTTTATTAAAATACCATAATAAAAAACTTGCAAACCAGACTATCTTTTAACTTTATTCAACTTATATATATATATTACCCCACCCTACCCACATACCCCTACCT
>NC_068996.1:31035287-31038407 GCF_001194135.2 Octopus bimaculoides | reverse complement strand
ATATATATATAGTTCAAATTTAAAGAAAACAAAAGACGAAGACAGGTGTAGGAACAAAAAGCATGTATATTAGTTTAACGCTCAGGAAGAATGGAAAAATGCTTTACGTTTCGATCCTACGCTCTTCGACAGAAAGGGATAAGAGGGGAAAAGAGGAGAGAGAATGAAAACACCGGAGGGACAAAAATATTTTTTTGTATGGATAAACGATTCAACATGACGAAATAGCCAGAAAAAAAGAGGCTGAATGAAAGGGAGATAACGGTGACCCAGTCGAACGAATTTATTCTCGTGCGTGTGTATGTGAGAATGGTTTGTGTGAGTATGTATGTATGAATGGGGGTGAGTGTGTGAGAATGTATGTGTGGGCAAGCTGAAAAATATGTGGACGTGTGTGTGTGTATGTGTGTGTGACTGTGACCATATAGTGTGCATGCGTATGTTTGTGGGCGAAAGTAATCTCTGCCTACGCGTGTTGAATGTGTTTATGCGAGTCGCGTTTGCGTGTGTATATTGTCTGTGTTCAGGTATTATGTGCTTGTGTGGGTGTGGGAGTGTGCATGACGGTATGTGGTGTGTCTACTGAGTTAAACAGTGTGTAGGGGTGCTCGTATGTATGCATGTAAGTCTGTAATGACTCTATTAAAGAGTGTGTGGATGTGTGGATAATGGTGTGTGATGTTGGTGCTGAGTAGTGTTGGGTGCTAGTGTGTGGAGTGAAAAGGTGTCTGTGGGAATGTGTGTAACGGTGTGTAAAGTGAATAATAAATTGAATAGTGTGTATGAGTGTTTGCATAGTGGTGTGTGTGTGGTGAGAGAACTGTGGTAGGCGGTATGTAGGTGTGTGGGTGGAGGGGTGGGTAGTTGAATGTGGGAGTTGTGTGAGAATTTGTGAGGGGTGGTGTCAGATAAAGGGAGGTAGCGAGTTGAGCACATAAGGCGCAAAGAAGCGAACGGAGAAGCTTAATTCCTGTTCACGGTGAAGGCGAGTGTCTGGGTGGTTCCTGTGCAGAGACAATCCGAACTCACGTTGATGTTGTAGCAAATGACCGGTAGAGCGGAAGTGGCACGGGACCGGGGTGTCATTGCCGAGTTTGATGTCCCGAAAGTATTCCCCGAACGGGTCAGCCAAGCGGAGTCCCGTTTGACCAATGTATAGGAAAGGACAGGGAGAGCAGGAGATGCAGTTTATACGTTTTGTGTGAAAAATCCTAAATTTTGTATTTTGGATTTTAATTTTAATTCACTAGAAGAAAACGTTTTTTTTACATAATATAATGGATTTGCTGAACAATGAAAAGTAGTAAACCTCGCGAATGTGTGTGTGTGTGTGTGTGTGTGTGTGTGTGTGTGTGTGTGAGTATGTATGTATGTATGTATGTATGTATATACATGTATGTATATAGTGAATGGGGAAAGCTTAATCTGCAATGTTTGCAGTCGCGTATGCTTGTCAAGAGCAGGGCTCATTAGCCACCAACGGAGTCACAAATGCAAAATATAAGTTAGTCCTAGAGCGCACAATGTTCCTGAAGGTCGGCAATGGTCTTCCTCGGTCACGAGTGGACGGATATCATCATCATCTTGTATGTATGTATGTATGTATGTATGTATGTATGTATGTATGTATCAGCATACACACACAGGAAATATTGAAATATGATCAGAGATAAAAATGCTCAAAACATTATTAAGTGGTTAAGGTCCAATGCATTTCTGTTGGACAATTTTCAAAAAGTGACTGTTCAGAGTACTTCATCTCAAAGCAGTAGACCTCGATTCATGTCTGCAAACATTCAATATTTCAGATTTTTTACTCAAGGCAAATTTATTTTGAAAAATTGAAAAATTATACGTTCTGATACAACAGACATTGCGGTGAATCTCTCTGGTAACTGTGTTTGCATGTTCTTGTGCGTTTTAACATAGAGGAATATTTTAAGCTTTCTGAGCTTAAATATATTTAGACAGGCTTGAAATAAACCTTTTAACTGATGTAGTTACTAAAAGGAATTCTCATATGTGTTTGGTATAGACACACACACACACGCACACACGCACACACAAACTCATACACAAACACACACACACACACACACAAACATTCACACACAAGCATACACACACATGTATCGTCGACGGCTTCTCGTTTTTAAGTATATGTAAGTTTTTTTTGGTTGTTTTGTTTCTTTTGCCTGTGAACACTACTCTTAGAAAATTCAACTAATACTTTAATTCTTATTTTCTCTTCTCTTTCTATTTTTCTCTTCCTTTTTCTTTCTCTCTCTCTCTCTCTCTCTCTCTCTCTCTCTCTTTCTCTCTCTCTCTCTCTGTATTTTGTCCGAAAGCTCTCCAGGGATTGCATGGAGATTGTGACCATAGCTAGCTATATAGAAAAACAAGGTAGCAAGACTGATATACATAGAGCAGAAGGATGACCATAGCAGTGGTAGTGTGGAGATGAAATGATGAGGTGAAGGAGGACGACAACGTTGGTGAAAACACAAGATGGCGACGTCAACGGTGATGATAATGGTGATAATGATTGATAGGAAAAATAGACTATATTGACGCGAGTATGATGGTGATAGAGGTAGTGTAACTGTACTGGGATGTGAAGGATGGTTGTGGAGGTGGTGATAATGTAGACGGCTGGAGTTGGACTAATGTCTGAGCGTAGGTAGTGGAGGGATAATCGTGAAGACATGGATAGGTAATCGCGTCAAGGCAAGAAGAAAGTGATGGTGATTTTGGTAATGATGGTGGGGGCGATGGAGGTTAAAGGTATGATGGTGATGGATATAAAGGTGGCGGAAAAAGCAATAAAACCATAAAACGATAACCATAAAAATTCTCAAATACGTATTCACATACTCACACACTTACATACATGCACATATATATGTGCGTATATGGCATATATATATGTATATGGCATATATATATGTGCGTATATGGCATATATACATGCACATACGCTATCAAGTTTCTTTTATATAATCATTTATTTGCGCTGCACATTACGTATCTACATATTGGACAAACTGTATATAAACACACACATTAACGCGTACTCCCATATGTGTGTGTGTGTGTGTGTGTGTGTGTGTGTGTGTGTGT
>NC_068996.1:31029338-31035277 GCF_001194135.2 Octopus bimaculoides | reverse complement strand
ATAATACCTAGAAGAAGTAACTCAGGGTGACCATAGACATATTTGTACAAGGTAAATAATGATATATTGAATAACATACAAGATCCTTTTTTTTCAATAATTGAAACTACCTTCAGAGAAGATAGAACAATTGCTTGGTGATAATTAGAACCCAATCCAAATGAGAAATGACTTAACTTCAAGAATCAAGAATACTCCAAAATTGACATGACATTAAGAAGTGGCTTTGATTGTCTGGAGACAAGAGGACAGCTAAGGACCCGCTTTTTCTACCTCAATAAGCGCCATCAGCACAGAAGTCCTTATCTCCTGTAGAACGAGACACTTATACATAAACAAAGAAAGAAATGGAAATGACCTCCGCGGTAGATAAAGATATGGTCGCCAACACGAGAATTTTCAATCTACAAGCTTTCAATTTTTAATATTTTTGTAGTTTTAGCTCGAGAGCTGCGGTCATGTTGGGGCACCGTCGGAGGGAGACGAAGTGTACACATCTTGAAGTAGACCAGAATTGGTGTTATTTCGGAATGGCCTGAATCTCACAATACAAACAATCTTACATAAAGGGTAAGGTGGCGGGCCTAGATATGCGCAGCAGTGAAGAGGAAGAATTCAACCTGGTACCTATCTATGCCTCAACAAAGGCAGAGAAACCAGATTTTATCAAGCATCTGGATTTTTCCTTGGAATGTGCCGCTGTTAGAGGATGGTGAAATTGCAGAATCGTTAGAAAATCGAACAAATGGTTGCGGTTCTTTACGCTCTGAGTTCAACTCCGCCGAGTTCGATTCCAGGCAGTGACCTGAATAATAATAATAATAATAATAATAATAATAATAATAATAATAATAATAATAATAACAACAACAACAACATCGAAAAATACCTTAGGAATGAGAACCCGGGTTCGAAGTTTCCCCAAGACACCTAATGTAAATAATGTAAATAAAAATCCACAATTCCATCAGCAACACTCAGCTCAACAAATAGAAAACACACATTGAAGCAGTAGAAGCAGACACAAAAACATAACTTTAACAAAACACACCCCTCTCCCAAAACGTTGTGCTTATAAGGAGCATGTACCAAAACCTGATGTTCCTTTATCACACAAAAGGAAAACATTGAAGCAGAAGTCCTCAGAAACGTTAATTTCACGGGGACACAAAATTTGAAAATAATGAGGCTGTACATGCGAAAAAATGAGATAATTTCTCAAAGAACATAAAGAATCCCAGTGCAAGGGACAGCAGTAGGTTTCTACAGAACTTCCTAAAGGATCCTAGAAAGAATGAATCACCTCATCTCTGGGACCTACAAATAGGTAAGTAACCTATTTCCTTTTGTCTTCCTTTTCTATCAACATGACAGTTCTGAGAATGAGGTATGTAAACGCACGTATTCTGGACAACCCTGGAAGCAAACGCCTCATGTCACTAGATTTGGATGTGAAAGACCAGGCTTTCCGACACACGCGCATTAGCACCCATTTTTGATGACTTTGAGATCTTAGTATCTCTCCGGTGTGGGGATGAGGTGTTACTGCTGTTACTGGGTCTTGAGATATGGTCAGTCTTCCTGAAGCAGAACGGTCGGTTAGTGGTCCTAGATGTGAACAGTAGTGACTTTGATAATTTTAGACTGTAACTCTGCTAAACGCAGAGTTCAAGATTTTGGCCAAATAAGTCTATCCATGACTACTTCCACCTCAAGCGATACATCATAGAAATAGTAGGTAAGGAATATGGCAAAGGTGAGAACCTGATCAATTTAGATCAATCGAAAGCTTTCGATAGGGTCAACTATCAATATCTTATGGCTGTCCCGAAGACGGCTATTTTTAGGCCCTTCTTCAGAAGCTAAAACTCTGCTATTCATAGCGACGTTTGCTCAATAATCAGAGGAAATGGCCACCGGTTGAAACTTTTCAGTTTCTTATAGGTACTCTTTACATCCCTTCCGTATGTACTGATCTTAGGGCACTACTGCGAAGGTTCGAGGCTTCGAGGTGCTGCATTCCACATCAACTAGGATACGAAGATGTTTATTTATATATGCAGACGACAACGCCGTAAGGATGTCGGTCCCAAACACATTAAAGAGGTCAGTACTACTCTAAGGGAATACGAAGCGATGATAGAAACCAAAATTAACCAGAGGTCGTTGGACGTGCAGCTCAGCGCCTAGAGAAGAACGCCCATGCCGTCCAAATGTGTCGTGGAGCGCTGGAAGTACGGACTTTTTAAATTATTCGGGGTTTGTTTTGGTCCAGATCTCCTGATGGACAAGAAATGACAGGCATTGTGATTAGTCTCTCCCAGAAATAAGCTGAGTGGAAACTATTTCTGAAGGATTTGATGGAAGTAGGCATTGACAGCTCTCTGTCAATCTACCAATGCGATCAATGGATGTTCTGCCATTGAGTTCTACATAGGATCTGTGGTGGGAAAGAGTGACTCCCAGAGACTCTTTGTGTCAACGAAAATCGACTAACCGTTCTCTTCCGAAAGACTTTCAAATCGAGGCCCATGGAAAATTTCAGAAATCTTTGACCTAACAGTACTACCGGGAGGAGGGGGCATTGCCAGTTCGAGATAAATTTTACTGGCATGGTAGTGCTATCAGCTGTACATACCCAAAATGCAAAAATGCACACAAAACGAGGAAATCGTTCCGAACGCATTCGTACAGTAGCCGAGCATTGCTGACTTATGGAGTTATGTTGAATAGCTGCTATCACGTGTTGGACGGTTCCGGCTATCATTGATCCATTAGGAAAATTGCCCCGCCGCCTTCCTTTGGCAAGAAAAAGCAAACGGTTTTCCTCTTTTTGGTGGCTGTGACTGAAAGAACTGTAAACACTTTCATTTTTGCCCAAGTCCTATTCCACTTTCTCAAGTTTCACTTGGAAAGGAAAGTGAAGATGGGTTTGGCTACCAGCTGAGTTCTTTGTGAGGAACATTGTTCTCCTGTAGCTGGGGAGCACAGGCAATTTTTTATATGTTTTGTGACTATGGTGAAAGAGGTTATATGGTGAACGAAACTGAAAGGGCTGAAAACAGATACTTTGATCTTTGGTCAATACCTAGTCAACTTTTTCAGGTTTCGCGTGAAAAGAAAACTTAGGGTGGAGAGGGAAGTGCTACCTTCCAGCAAATTCGTTGAAAGATGGAATAGAAAAACGAGGATGATCCGAGTGAAGGGGCCTGCTTTGCGCATAGAATTTAAGATTCGAGGAGGATTGTACGGGTTGGATGTAACCGTACGTTTTTCGAGCTTCCACTTTTCTACCTACTGGCGAATTTTCATTGTTTAAAACGTTATTGTTACCTCATAGATAAAGTGCTTATGTGCAAACCCCCTTTACATTTTTCTGTGTACTTTTACTTTCATGTAGGCCCTTGTGCCCAATAAAGAAATGATTATTATCAGTAGTAGTAGTAGTAGTAGTAGTAGTAGTAGTAGTAGTAGTAGTAGTAGTAGTAGTAGTATTTGAAGTTGGTGGAATGGCAGAATCGTTACAGCGTCGGACTAAATAGTTCTGGCTCTTTACATTCTGAGTTCAAATCCTGTATTTCCTCCTCAAGGGATGGGGGAGGGGTCGTTGAAGTAGAAAACCATTCAGGTACTGAGATCGATGTAATCGACTAACCCTCTTCCTCTAACATTACTGGCCTCGTACCAAAATTAGTAAGAATGATTTGTTTCAAATTTTGGCACAAGGCCAGAAATTTGGGAGGGGGATAAGTCAATTACATCGGCCCCAACGCTCAACTGTATTTTATTGATCCCGAAAGGATGAGAGACAAAGTCGACCTCGGTGGAATTTGAAGAAATGCCACTAATCCTTTTGTCTGGCGCGGTAACGCTCGACGCTTTATTCTTATATTTCTTATTATTCTTATTAAATTCTTATAAAATTGGCACAATTATTATTGCTGTAGAAAATAGAATACGCAGTGGCAGCAGCAGCAGCAGTAGCAGCAGCAGCAGCAGTAGTAGTAGTAGTAGTAGTAGTAGTAGTAGTAGTAGTAGTAGTAGTAGTAGTAGTAGTGGCGGCGGCGGCGGCGGCGGCGGTGGCGGCAATGGTGGTGGTGGAAGAGGAGGAGGAGGAAAAGTAGTAGTAGTAGTAGTAGTAGTAGTAGTAGTAGTAGTAGTTGTTGTTGTTGTTGTTGTTGTTGTTGTTGTTGCTGTAGTAGCAGTAGTAGAATAAGAACAAATACAAGCAGTGTAGTAGTAGTAGTAGTAGTAGTAGTAGTAGTAGTAGTAGTAGTAGTAGTAGTAGTTGTAGAAGAATATTTTTTGTTATATTCGATGTTATTGATGGCAGTGCTGACGCTGTTATTTTTCCTAAACATCACAAACAATCGTTCGTCTGAAGAAGCGAGAACTGCCATGGACACATACATAATACACTGACACAAACGCATGTGCATGCACTTGCTTGTACACACTTTAACAACCAGAAAAACGCGTTACACAAAAGTAAGTTTGGAAAAAATAGTTTAAAATTATCCAACTCTTCTGCGAGTTTTATGCAAGAAGGTCAGCGTGGATCAGCATTGATTTAAAGTTCAATTATAGAAAAAATAATGACAAAAGAACCATCTAACACCTCGTCAAATGACATTTCAGACGGCACGTGCTGGAGCAAGATACAACGTCACAACTAATACCGAAAGGCTGACAGCAGCTAAAATGCTATTGATTTTTGTTGTTGATATTGCTATTGCTATTTTAGTATTATCATTATCATTGTTTTCAACAGTTTCATACAAGTTTTTCATGCTTCTCTAGATGCACCTCTGCCTTGCTGAGGTGTTTGCTGTATTGTCTTTAAGGTGATTGCATGCTATGTCGATTTTGTTGTATTGTGAGGTGTGTTTTTATCATTTCTATGCTGTTTTCTTTTTATTATTTTCCTTACTCTTTCGTAAAGGTTTTAAAATGAGGATCTGATATGTGCAATGTATTACGTCTTGTAAAGTATTGCGAATTGCAACATATATTGGAAATGAGGTTTGTTAGATGTTCAGAAGTGGTTTTGTAGAATATGCTATGCGTAAGTTAAAATATTTCAGTTGAATGTTAACAAAATGTGTTGTTTATTGGGATATATTGAGATATGTTGTGTTGAAGATATGATGATGGCTTGTTTATAGAAATGGAAGGTGACTGCATAGAATGTGCTCTGTGGATTATGTAGAATATGTGTTATGCATGTTATGTTACAGTATTTGGTGTGGATTGTGTAAAATATGATCTTGTAAGTTGTGTTGTAATATTAAAAGAGGATTAAATAGAATATGTATGCGATATGTTGTAGCATTGGGATCAATGTAACTAATTAAGATCTGAGAAAGAGCAAGACCAAAACAAAATTACATTAAAATAACAATAAAAACAGCGAAAAGGTGTTAAGTTAATGTATTTTACTTTGCGAAGGAAAGGAAGCTAATTCGACATTTCGGACAATAGCCTTTCATCAAATCAGGAAAATAGTAAGAAGGAAGAAAACAATAAGCAGTGTTGAGGTAAAAATATAATACACTAATGCATTGACATGAAGAAGTACAGTAAATCGTAGGTTTTTTTAATACACAGGAGTGAGCAATGTAAAAAAAGTTGCGTAATGAAATAGGTTCTTGTACGTTTGTGAATAAGGTTTATGAGTAGTGTGTAACAATGCTTAAAAGTAGAAATGTTCATCTAACAAATGGTTACTAAGTGTTATCATGATCATTTAAGGGAACATTGCGTAAGTCAGCATACACACACACACACACTCATGCACGCACACATACACACTCACACAAAAATATATATATATATATATATGTGTATGTATATATATATGTATGTATATATATATACATATATATATATATTTATATGTATGTGTGTATATATATATATATATATATATATATATATAT
>NC_068996.1:31028440-31029072 GCF_001194135.2 Octopus bimaculoides | reverse complement strand
TATATACATAAACTAAGTTGCTAGCTGTAAAATCTCAAGAAGAGATCAGAGTAGTAACTATACTAATCAGTGAAGTTAATTGCCACATCAAAGTGGCTGTTCCATGGCACTACTCGTTTAACCCAAGGCAGATTATCCGCCGGCTAGTTATCGGTGCAGCCTACATCTTGTACATATATAGGCTGCACCGATAACCAGCTGGCGGAAGATCTGCATGGGATTAAACTAGTAGTAACATAGAACAACCACTTTGATGTGGCGATTAACTTTACTGGTACACGACACTGCGATTAACTTTACTGGTACACGACACTGCTTTTCCTCTTCCCAGGCTACAGGCCCACACCCCCAACATCCATACTGTTAGGATTGGCACTCTCAACGTCGGCACGCTGAAAGGTAGATCTGGTGAAATTGTTGAGATGCTTGAACGGAGATGCGTAGATATGTGCTGCATCCAGGAAGTAAGATGGAGAGGAGGTTCTGCAAGGTTCCTCACAGGCAAAGAACACAGGTACAAGATTTTCTGGGCAGGGAACACTGACGGGGTCGGGGGCGTAGGAATACTTCTAGCGGAGAAATGGGTGGATAAGGTAATCGAGGTCGTTAGAGTAAGTGACAGAGTACTTAAG
>NC_068996.1:31015289-31025928 GCF_001194135.2 Octopus bimaculoides | reverse complement strand
GGCACATAAAAGACACCATTTCGAGCGTGGCCATTTTCGTGCGGGTGACACGTAAAAGCACCCACTACACTCTCTGAGTGGTTGGCGTTAGGAAGGGCATCCAGCTGTAGAAACTCTGCCAAATCAGACTGGAGCCTGGTGTTGCCATCCGGTTTCACCAGTCCTCAGTCAAATCGTCCAACCCATGCTAGCATGGAAAGCGGACGTTAAACGATGATGATGATGATGATGATATATAAAATTATGTTCATACAATTCACTCAGCCAGGCTTATAAGTAGAGGCATTGTATTGGGCCTGCTCCTTTTCAAAATTTATATCAACGACATACATATTTTCGCGGATGACTCTAAGGTACTGAAGGTTGTTGACAAGGTAGAAGACCAAATAAATCTTCCATGGACGGAGAAACATAATATGCAGCTAAACGAGAAAAGATTCATACACTCTTCCCTCGGCCGAAACCCTCGTAGCATCCAGCAATTCAATACTGCTAGAGACTGTTGACAACAAAATAAGCTAGAGAGCTCACATAAACAGCAAAGGTGTCATGACTCGCAGGGCGTGCTTCCGGACCCTCAGGGCTTTCCGGTCTAGAGACCCCCCCCCACTACCATTATCCTACTTGTCTCTACTTTTGCTTGCCCTCACCTTGAATACTGTTGTCCGCTGTGATCCCCCCACACGAAACAGAATATTATGAAAGTTGAGGCTCCCCAGAGATCAATCACAAAAAATAAGTGACATGACAATCTTTGCTATTGGGATCAACTCAAAAAACTCAGGCTTTACTCCTTCCAACGCCGCCGTGAGCGCTATATCATCTGTATAATGTGGAAAATATTCATCAACATTGCACAGATGATATAGGTATCATCTTTAAAATTCATCCAAGGCTTGATCTCTCGTGCCATCCGTCCACTGCAGAAATCATGCTCGTGTCGTATCACAACACTCCGACAGAACTATTTCACCTCAACCAGCCCTGCTCTCTTCAACATCGTGCCAGCCCACATACAGGAGGAAAGTGATTTCACGGCATTCAAACGGTTCCTCGATGATTATCTCCAACAAATACCAGACAAACCACCCACACCGTGATATGTCTCTGAAAGCGATAACTCTCTGCTCGAATGGGCTACGGTGCCCAAGAGCTGACTGTGTGTATCTTCCAGGTGTTGCTATTAAATTAGACATGGCCTGGGCCAACTTATCTAAGTAGTCAAAGTGATACTCTCACGCGTACATAAACATACTTCAAGCGCGCAACAGTTCAGCTCCTACGTTTATGACGTAGACATATACATTTACTTCACCCCCACACACACATGCTCATACATACATACATACATACATACATACATACATACATACGTACGTACGTACATAAACAAGAACCCACAGTATGGTGGAAGTTATAGACACTCATAATAAAAAGGAATATAGGTGGAATTACCCAGTGAAGACCTCAATAAAATGTAAACACAATAAACCTGATATAACGTATGTATACATACATACATACATACATACATACGTGCATATATATATATATAACATACACACAGACAGACAGAAACCTTCAGCTTCTGCACTCTGATTAGAAATTCTAATTTATACCAATAATTATTGGTGCACATGGTTAGTAAATACCTAAATGACAATCTAGAAAGGTTAAGATTTGGATGGACCGAGAGAGACCCTCTAGCGAGCAGTTTACAAATTTAATCCTCAAGTGGGACAGTCGTAACACATACTGTTGTTGTTTTCCACATTCCAATAGTGGAGGTTTTGGTCTTTGTTAAACATTTGCACCTTCCTTCAAAGAAGAATTCTAATAGATAAATAAAAAATGACATTCATACACATTTACAACATCGCCAGCCACACCGTTCAAACACATTATCTCCTACTCCCAGTACCAACACAAGATTCCACTACCCCATTACCACTCCAACTAACATCTCCATATTCCCTTATACATCTACATCTCCGCAACTCCAGAGTTTTTCATCATATTCGCCATGATGATTATAGTGGTCATTTAGTGGCTTGATTGACAATTCCCTCGCCAGCTTTCTACGCAGTTTCCGTCTACCAGATTTCATTTACATGCCTGATGTATACTGCTATCAAATCGAACTCGAAGTAAGGTTAATAAGACGCCAACATTTTTTACCCCACATACACGCCTAATACACATATACGTAGCTCGAGAGTATATTTTTGTCGAAGTTGTCTGTTCTTTCATGCTTATTTCTTGTATACTCTTTATCTTTACTTTAGATTTTTTTATTATTTGTTGGTGTTTGTGTTTTTTAAAGTTTTGTCGTAACGAATTGTCTCAGACCTATATTCTCTTTCCTGTAGTATTATTGCCGTTTTATGCATGATGTCCCCGTCGTAGTATTTTGTTTTATGATGCAAACACTCGGATGTTTTTGTGCTGTAGTTTCTATTATACTGCTTTCATTGAACTGTAGAAACTTAACATTTTTTTTTTTTTTGTAGTAAATTCATTGTTTATGTTTTTGATATTTGTATGGGTTCTGTGTCTAACTCTAAAGACGTTTTGTTTATATAGTTTATATAGTTCATATAAATTTAGCATGGCATTTTGCAATACGGTTTACAATTTAGTCTACAATGTTAATTATTTCTATTGGTGTTTCTCCATTTACAGTTTGGGTGTCTGTTACCTCAGTCTTTGTTTCCTGTGTTTATCTTTCTGTTCTTCTACGACTGGACTGAAAATTGCTTTTAGTTTTGTTTATTTGCTAAACTGCTTTGATATTTTCTTTTATACTTTAATAGCTATAATTATTTAGCTTCATTTTATTCGAAGTAAATGTAGCAAACCGACATTATACTGTATTAGAGAGAGAAGAGTATCCATTTTAGCCGATTTTATGAGTTAACTGATGGTAAGTCGTATATCTAAACGATGCTGGAAATAATATACATTTACACACAAATTTGTTCTCCGAGTCAAAATCCCACAGCAAATGCCATTCGCATGCTAATGTGCAAGTGCATGTTAAAAATAAGTGTACATTATTTTAATCCTCACCACTACGTATGCTTATACTGAATATAAAGATACATTCTATAAAATCATTTAATATTTAGTTATGTAAAACTAAAAAGAATCATACGTAAATTATTAATTTCATTTACCTGTAGTAATTGACACACTTGTGGTGTAGAAGAGCATACACGTAGCATTGACAACTTGTCTTTATGAATTTATAGAGCTATGCTTCTCTAATGCTCTTTCCCTCCTTCTCATAGAAATCCGAGATGACTAAGGAGATGACTAAGAGTCAACAAGTGAATCATCGATATCGTTGGCATGCTAACCAATAGCAGCAGGGGAATTAGCTTAAAGAAGTAGTTGAGTTTCATTTGTTTACCTCTATAATGCTTCTAGATAACATGTCACTTCGCTGAGGATCAGTTTCTGTTGATAAGTCAATATATGAAATGACGGCATCAGCGATTACATATAACAAATAGTTTGGGTTTCTTGGGCATCATCGTCTTTATTTGTCTCACTATCTCTACCCATAAGAACTTCATTCACTTTTTCTATTGACATTTGAAGTCCAGGATATTCTTCTCTGCCTTCCAGATAGGTTCTGGCGCTGCTTTTCTAACATCTCTTTCGCTTATCCTTAGAATAAAAATTCGTTAACTCAGTTCCTTCAAAATCGTATTCTATTTACCTACAGATACACACACACATGCACCCATACATATGTGTGTGTGTGCGTGCGTGCGTGTGTGTGTGTGTGTGTGTGCTCGTGCGTGCGTGCGTGCGTGCGTGCGTGCGTGTGTGTGTGTGTGTGTGTGTGTGTGTGTGTGTGTGTGTGTGTGTGTGTGTGTGTGTGTGTGTGTGTGTGTAAGTAAAATACGATTTTGAAGGAACTAAGTAAACGAATTTTTATTGCGTACTTCTACGGGTAGGCGAAAAGCAACGTCAGAACCTAACCCTAACCCTATCTAGAAGACAGGGAGGAATATCCTGGAATCTAAATGTCAATAGAAATAATGACTGAAGTTCTCATGAGTGAAAGTTTATGTAGTGAGACTAATAAAGACGATGATACCAAAAACCCAAACTCACAGATGTGGTCTTGTGGTCTGAAAAGACCAAGAAAATTATCTTAATTGAACTCACAGTCCCGTGAGAAGAGGGGTATGATGAGGCCCATGAACCAAATGTGATGAGGCCCATGTACCAAATATGAGAGCCTCTGCAGGATTACAGGGAGAAGGGATGGCAGATATGGCTTTTCCATGTCGAGGCTGGCTGTAGGGGATTCCTGCTCAGTCGCCATGGAGGATTCCGACAGCCATTGGATAGAGATGAAAGGAGCGAAGAGTGGCTGTGCGCAAGATGTGAGAAGCAGCTGAAAGATCATCTTGTTGGTCTTGAACCAAGAGTGAGGAGTTAAGCTGGAATCCTAGTGGAGATGAGGATCAGTGAGTTGGCCGCCTCTGCTGACCCACCAACAGGAGGGTGTTGCGGTTCAAGGTCAAAATGATGAACGTTGGATACCGTCTGCGTTTGCAATCCAGAAACAGGAAATTTCAACCAAATACCTGATGCACAAAAAAGATAGAGATGCAGGAAAAGCAGTAAAATGTGACAACCGATGCAGATTTTGTGGAGTTAACACTGAAGATATCACCCACATCATAAACAGTTGTCCGAAAATGTCATCACGGTGTTATCTAGCAATGAGACATGATGTTGTAGCTAGGACATTCTATAATGAAATCTGTTGGACAAAGAAATAAAAACCCACAATATGGTAGAAGCCATAGCCACTCATAATGAAAAGGAATACTGGCGGAAATGTACCAGTGAAGGCCTCAATAAAATGCAAACACAATAGACCTGATATAATGATTTGAAACAGAGAAGAGAAATTGTGTACAGTTATGAAAATCAAATCTAATAATAATTGGAGCATTAAGTTGTTTTAATAAATGCTTAAAGGAGAATCTGGATAAACTGGGATTTTCGGAAAGAGAAATCGACCGACTAATTCGCACATTATAAGTGCAATCTGTGAGTAGAGCAGTAAAAATACGCAAGACTTCTCTCAAGTTCTAAATGTGAATTTGTCTGTGTTAACTACATCCCAAAGATGGAGCCTTATATCTTTGTTGGAAACCGGCTCCCTCTTCAGTGAAAGCTTTATAATAATTAACAAATAGAAGAGACATACATACATGCATACATACATACATACATACATACATACATACATACATTCATACATACATACATACATATATACATGCATACATTCATACATGCATACATATATATGTACATATATAGGTACATCAATAAGAATTTACAGTATGGTAGAAGTCATAGTCACTCATAATAAAAAGGATTACTGGTAGAACGTCCCAGTGAAAACCTCAATAAAATGCAAACACAATAGACCTGATATAATGATCTGAGATAGAGAAGAGAAACTGTGTACAGTTGTGTAAATCACTTACCCAGCGGATGTTAACATAAAGATGAACATCAGTGAAAAGAGAATACCTCTGCTGGACTATTAAGAAATTTGCAGTTACTCCCTCCAGATTACAAGTTCAGGTTTATACCTGTAATTATTGGGTATATAGATATGCAAGTATATGCATGAGAAGAGGAACAGTGAGTTGGCCACCTCTGCAGACCCACCAACGGGAGGGTGTTACAGTTTAGGGTTGAAACGATGAACGTTGGATACCGTCTGCTGACATTAGTTCCTCCTGGCCAAGATCCATTTACTTTCGTCAACGGAAAATGCACCTCCTTATAGGTTTTATTAAGATAACACACACGCACACATATATGTATATATATGTGTATATATATAAAACAGAAAACGGAGAAGTATTGATGAACAACAATTGACTTACATCAATTATTATTTATTAATCCAATACAAATAGACTGCATTCTATCTAACAGCTGTTTCTGCTTCCAATGTTGTATGGTATTGCCATTGATATGCTAAAGATATTTATCATATTTGGTAATAAAACCGATCTGAAACATGGAGCTTCATCAGAGTGAAGAATAAATTAAAAAGAAGAGCCTAGAGAAGGAAAGGGAAATGTTGAATATGGTTATAATCATACCATTTTGCTTGTGCATCTCTTTGGGATGTTAAGTAAATGACTAAACTTAAAATAGTATTTGGTGGGTTAATCCATAGTAACCAATTTTTTTAACCGTATTTCAAATCAATTCTTTTAATGAGTCCACGTGCTGTCTGTATAAGTCTCTAACACTGCAGTCAATGTAATATCGTTTCCATTTGTATACCTTTTGTTTCCTATAGAATTTCTATCCGAGTACAATCTCGCTTAGCGTGTTAAGAGTGTTACCACTTGGCAGAAAGGCATTAGACAGCAGAATATTGCTTTTCTATTAGTGACGGAGCTCGTTTTTATAATTCCTTTGTTTTTATCGGCTTGCCATTTATTCAGGACATGTTTTTCTTCATGTTTGTGAAATGCGCTTTTAAACATTCGGTGATACTTTCACCATTTATGCAGAAAGATATATATATATATATGCGCATGCACACGCATACATACACACAGCCACACACACACACACGTTCACATTATATGTATGTATATATGTAATGTACGTATGCATGTATGTATGTATATATGCATGTATGTATGTATGTATGTATGTATGTATGTATGTATGTATGTATGTATGTATGTATGTATACGTGAAGATTTATATGTTTTGTTTTATGTATGTCTTCTCATGCATATACTTGTATATCTAGTCATGCTCATATATACTTAAATGATAAACTTCTGGAAAGTTTTACAGTATTTTACAGTTTCAGTGATGGCTTGGATATGTAGTCTACGAATCAGCTTTCTCCTTTCTGGTTTTGAAAAGCCTAATTTCTTAAGATTGGTATTTAGGCAGTGTGTTACATATCCCAGTGCCCCAATAATTACAAGTATAAACCTGAACTTGTAATCTGGAAAGAGTATCTGAAAATTTCTCATTAGTTCAGCGTAAGTATTTTCTTTTTCACTGATATTCAATTTTATGTATGTCATTATTCTGTTTTATTTCAAGATTTCTTGCCAGTAGAGAAAGAACCGGTTTCTAACCTAGATCCAAGGCTCCTTTGTTGAAATTTCAACATCAACAACAGGGTATTTTTGTATGTATATATGTATGTATGTATGTATGTATGTATTATGTATGTTTTGTTTTGTTTTATGTATGTCCTCTCATGCATATATACTTGCATATCTAGACATGCACATATATACTTAAGTGATAAACTTCTGGAAACTTTTGTAGATTCTTAAAGTCCCATTGATGGCTTGGATCTCCAGTCTTCGAATTAGCTTTCTCCTTTCTGGTTTTGAAAAGCCTAATTTCTCAAGATTGGTATTTAGGCAGTGTGTTACATATCCCAGGACCCCAATAATTACAGGTTTAAACCTGAATTTGTACTCTGGATAGAGTAACTGCAGATTTCTCAATAGTTCAGAGTAAGTATTCTCTTTTTCACTGATCTTCTGATTTAAGTTGGGCAGCTGATTTCCACAACTGTACATAGTTTGTCTTCTCTATCCCAAATCATTATATCAGGTTTATTGGTATATATATGTATGTATGTATGTATGTATGTATGTATGTATGTATGTATGTATGTATAGCCTAGACGCAAACTAGCTACGTTAAGTAGTTCCCTTCACAATCAGGCGATTCCAAGTTTGATCTCGTAGCGTGGTATCTTGAGCAAATGCTTTTACTATGGCTATAGGTCAGCCGAAATCTCGGGATTAAATTTGCGGACAGTAAAGTCATTATGTCGTTTTTCCTTCTATTTTCGGGATAATTTTGGAGTAAAACATTGCTGGATGTGTCCTTTAACATCATAAACTAATTTGTATCCAAAATTACTAATTGTACAAACTAACGAGTTTAGTTAAGATTTAGTGTGACAAAAGAAGGATAAATGTGTTAAATATGACTCATAGAGTAAGTAAAGAGTGAAGCGTATTCGTGAGAGGAACGATTACTGTCTTAATTTAGACCTCATGAAAGTGGAATTGGTTGAAATTCTCAGAATACATTTAGCATTATCTAATAGTTCATGAACTGTAAAGAAATTTTAATTTCTTCATGTAAAATCCAAATCGAAATAATATGGTGAAAGTTTGTATTGGCAACAAACAATCCAAGACAAAATGTAGAAATGTAGTTACCGAGAGGAAAAGACGAGGAGCGAACATTTTGGATTGGTACTTTTATCAAGAAAGAGAAGTGAGAGTTCTGCATGTTGTGGTTAGGCTGTTTGAACGCAGAGTTGAGATAGAGGGTGGATTTAGATGGTGGGTGTGCATAGCAGGAATGTTCGATAGCAGCAGAGCCGATGTTTGTACACTAGTCCGACTGCAAATATATGTGTGTACGTTACTGCGAATGTGTGAGCGTGCGTACATTTTTTTGAGTAAAGGCACATGTGCGTTTATATATGACAAGGTGAGGGATTACAAGAAATTTAGCCTGTTGTTGATATCGTATTCCTTTCTCACACTTCCTTTGAAATAGTGTGGTAGAAAAGTTAAGTAAATTTGTCATTAAGACGTGTTGTATGGCATAGCTTTTGCTAGATGTTTTTGATGCTGTTAATCGCATTATATAGTGATAGTACTTTACTACTTGTTTAGTGGTTTGTGTTGCATAAAGACTGCCAATTTTCGTTGGTATTTTCCTTTGTTATTTGCATTTTAAGTCTCCCGTTTTATATATGTTTAGTGTGGAATTTTATGTCAAGATTGATTGCTTTTGCCTCAATTTCATCAGGATGGGTGTCTGAGTTGTGTAATTCAGGTTGCATTTGCGGAAAATATTCCTAAAATAATCTGTAATTAATTTCGTCAATAAGTGTGCTACAATTCTTATGTTTTAATAGTAAAGTTGCTGAGTCCAGCAAATTTAATCCTATTTCTTGGAAAAATTGATTCCACCAAGTAATTGTTTTAAGTTTCTGAAACATTATTTCGCCCATAGATGTGCAAGTATGATGTAATGACGTATGATAGGTAGCCGGAGGTGATTTGTGGTTGGTCTGCGACTTAGTTATGGTAGATATATGAAATAAAAACAACGTTTGCGGGAATATATGTGTATGTGTGCGCGCGTATGCATATGTGTTTGTGTGTGTGAGTTCATATATATACATATACTGAGACCCCCTTCGGTCATGACTGACCATGGGATTGCACCTAGAAAGTTACCCTCGCAGGTACAAATCCGGGCAAGATTGTTTATGGAAGACCAGCAGTCGCTCATGCAAACCAGCCTCCCCTCCACCCCACCAGTGTTATCCAAGGGAAAGGCAAAGGCACCTGTGACGTCGCAACTCATTTCTACAGATGAGTGAACTGGAGCAACGTGAAATGAAGTGTCTTGCTCAAGAACACAACACACAGTCCGGTCCGGGATTCGGACTCACAACACCGCGATCGTAAGATCGACGCCCTAACCACTGAGCCATGCGCTTTCACATATACATATATACGTGTGTATACATATGTGTGTGTGTGTGTGTGTGTGCGTGCGTGCGTGCGTGCGTGCGTGTGTGTAAAGTCAGCGGATATGAGAGATGAATGTAATTAGTTAACCGCTTGATATCCTTAAGATTACGGCCGCTCACCACCTTCTTCACGTATTAATAAAATCAATGTGGAAAGTTATGTTTACATGTCTGCATTAATATTCACGCTATGCATTATACAATACGATTGTTTATTCACAAATCCAAATGAAGAAAGTTAGCTCATCAAATCACCTAAACATCATGGATGTCGAGTGATTAAATATATATACTCATTTGTCTTTTATGGTTTATATGCACCTCATGAAGTAATTTTATTGATCGGATTTTCTGAAGTTCAGTTGCATAGTCACTCTCTGTACACTTCTCTGTATTAGATTACTACGTGATCTGATAGCCGTGTCCGTTGGAGGAGCTTTCTGCGACACAGTCCTCTGAATCCACATCTTATACAATATTGTTTTGATTCACCATTTTCTGCCATTAATAGCACTGTCGACATTTTTGACGACAGGAGTATGCTATTGGGTATATATTGCATGAAAGAGAGCGTATGAATGCGTAAATATTACATAACATTATAAAGCTTATACTCTGCATTATATTATACATTATATGTACAGATTTACATAAATTCAAATAAGTATGTATGGTATGCTTAATATATAATTATATTCAATATGTGACATTGAATTGTATATTTGTTACATGATAGTAGCCTAAGTGTGTATGCGTGTATAAGTTAACGTAAGTGTTGGCGGTAAAGTATCACTTTAAATATGTCACTGCAACTGTACATGTGAACTTTGTGTGCAACTAAATCTTTTTTTAACATCATTGTGCATTGGTAAGTTTGCACTTTTAATCTGTTTTTTTCTTACTATAGATCTAATGTGTACCATGGAGAGATTTTACACATCGTAAGTGTTTCAAAAACATACGTATATGTATGCTCACATAAGTGCATACGTTGATGCACACACACACACATATATATATATATATATATATATA
>NC_068996.1:31003979-31013173 GCF_001194135.2 Octopus bimaculoides | reverse complement strand
ATTGTTTAAGTGGATATGAACAGAGAATCTGTAATAGTTCTTATTGTGAACAAGGTGGAATGGTAAAAGCTGTAGAAAAAGGAATTTCAGAAATGTCATTATCCCGATGTTTATTAATTGATATTTGAGTGCTTTTTATTCTTTGCAAGAAACTCACATTTGGAAAATGTGCATTTGACACGGTATTCTACTTGTAAAGGATGAGTTTGCTCATCGATAAACAGGTTAAGGATATATTTACATATATATTTTTAAGGGAATATAAAGGTCACTGAACAGTTGCAGGTAAAGAATATATATATATATATATATACTTATATATGGTATATTGAGTGTGTACATATATATATGTAAATGTGTATAATGTGTATATGTGACACATGTGTTGTGTGTGGCGTATGTCCTGTGTTTTATATATTTTATTATATATGACATAAGTACGTTTGTGTGGTTATATGTATGTGTATGTTTGTGCATTTAGATAATTGTCAATTTAATTATATTCTTAATGTAAGTACCTTGTACCTTTCTATTTATATATATGTGTGTGTGTGAGTGTGTGTGTGTATGTAATGTTTTTGTATATGAATTATTTTATACTTATGTATTTAAGAGCATATGTAAAAGTATATTAATCCTCAAATATGCATGTATATATCTAAAATTGTGTTGGACTCGTCTGCATATTAATGCATATTTATGTATGTGTGTATGTGTTTGTCAATGTTATATAAGTGTGTATTACTTTTTTGTATGCTGTCCCTACACGTCATGATTACATGCATACACACGCATATACACAGATATATGTATGTATATATGGATGCATGTATGGTTATATGTATGGGTGTATATATGTGTGTGTGTATGTTTGTATGTATATATGTATGTAATATGAGTGTGTACGTATATATGATTGCATGTGAATTTTTTATATTTGTATATAAATGCGTACTTTCGTGGGTATTAGTGGCTGTGGAATGAGAGACGTGGTTAAGTGTATTCGTTTATAAAATATATAAAATATGTATTTAACCTTTCAGATGCCCTTCATGTATAGTCAGGATCCATTAGTTACATCCCTTTACTTGTCATTTGTAAGGCTGGTTCTTATTAGCCAAGGTAAGTCAGGTGAAAATACTGCAAACCCTATGTTGTACTAAGGGAGACAATATGGTTGAATGGTGTATTTATTAAACCGTACATTAAAGTGATTCTTAAGTTTCCAGATAAAGAGGGCAGAGTAGCGAAGCTTTCCTTGTTCATCGATATAAATATCTAGATCTTATTTGTCATATCACTTGAAATATTTTCGCAATGAAACTTGTGTATTTCCTCTTGATACCGACTGCTTGTGTAATTGACAACCAGTATACTACCCACTTCAAGTGGTAAGATCCCATGAGCAACAAGTAAAACTGACAAAGGCATTTGGTTTCTGATTGTGTTTCTGATTGTGGCATGTGACACTGGAAACAATATTATCCATACAAGTGTGACTAATCTTCACACTGAGTTCATTGAAAGGCTGATGTTATGTATATGTGTGCGTGACAGCGTGGCAGCTCGTTTCAATACACATGTCTTTTTATTCTGTTGTTACATCTGACATAAATATTTCCACTTCTAAGATAAGTGCTTCATTGGCAACAATATTTTAGAATGAAGGATATAGTTTTAAGGTTTTGCATTTATAATATTCGCAACCCACTAAAATGATTATTTATATCATTCTGTTTTTCGTTTGACAATCCAGATCTATAATTTTTATCTGAAGACAATGATTTATGAAAGATCAGTATCATTTGCACCTATTCGTAAAACATCTCCAGTTTTGGTCATTCTTTCATTCATAAAAACACTTATTTGCTCATTTATAGATCTATTGAAATGATTGATTTTCCAATCATTCCATAAATTGATTCATTTACTCATTCATTCAAAAATATATATATAAATATAATCGGTGTTTTGTAATAAATACATATGATCGTAAGTTTTATGTTATGATTCTATTATTCTTTTCCACTCTAGGCACATGGCCCGAAATTTTAGGGGAGGAGCCAGTCGATTAGATCGACCCCAGTACGCAACGGGTACTTAATTTATCGACCCCGGAAAGATGAAAGGCAAAGTCGACCTCGGCGGAATTTGAACTCAGAACGTAAAGACAAACGAAGTACTGCTAAGCATTTCGTTTAATATCCTTTATATCTAGACCTAAATCCTCACTCTAAATTCAAACTATAAATCCTAAACTTGAACTCTAACCTTAACACTAATCCTAACTCTTAAACTCTAACTTTAAACCCTAATTCTAACGGTAAACTTGGGTTTAAATTGCAAAATTGTAATATCCTGTAAAAGAAACATAATTATGAAAAACAAACATGGAACAACAGCCGACACGAAAAGAGTACCAGTGACTGTGAGCATGAAAACGCAGTTTGGTTAGCTAAAGAAATAAGAAAATTTGGAATTCGAAATATAACAATATCCTTTTCAACACAGAATTTCGCATCAGGAATCTTGCAAAACAAATTCATAAACATAATGAAATTCGAAACTATTTTTTTTTTTCTTTTCTTATGTCAGACTTGAAAAAAAATTTCCGGAAGACATAAAAATCAAAAAGCTTAAGCTGCTAACACACACGCAATGCACATACACACATACACACACACACTCATACACACACACACATACACGCGCACACGCACATACATATGTATGTGTATGTATGTGTGTGTATTCTTTTATTCTTTTACATGTTTCAATTATTTGACAGCAGCCATACTGGAGCACCGCTTTGAAGGGTTTTAGTAGAACAAATCGACCCATGACTTATTCTTTAAGCCTAGTACTTATTCTATCAGTTTCTTTTGCCGAACCGCTATGTTACAGAGACGTAAATACACCAACACCGGTTGTCAAACGGTGATGGAGGACTAACACAAACACGAAGACAGACATACATAGTTATATACATCATTATTTACATTATTTACATTTGACGGATATTTGTCCTCATTTTTGTTGTTAAAATATCCGTCAAATGAAAATTATGTAAATAATGTACATAATTCTTCATCTCTTAAATATAGAACTGTAGTTATATACATCTATGTATATATACATATATATACATATGTGTGTGTGTGCGTGCGTGTGTGTGTGTGTGTGTGTGTGTGTATTAATAGTTACTGCGAAGCTAACAGGGCAGTCCAGAAAAATAGGACGAATGCTGCCGTTGATTAGCTCCAAGAGGCCATAGCTAGAGGCGATGGCCTCTTGGAGCTAATCAACGGCAGCATTCGTCCTATTTATCTGGACTGCCATGTTAGCTTGGCGATAACTATTTATATCCAGTACCGCTGCCGTAGTCTCCTTTAGATAGACTTAGAAATATTAATATATATATAACAAAGCCAAAGCTGTGAGGTGTTTCCAGGACATTTATAAGGAAATAGTCTTACAGGTGTCTCTGGGATATTATGGATACCCTTCATCAGAGACGGTGTGAGAAGGTTAAATTGAGGAAATATTTGAGTTGGAATTATTGAGGAAAAGGAGGAGAAGAGGAATCAAGAGGGAAATAAGAGAATGAAAGTAGAAATAAAATATATAATGATATTGTAGTTGCAGCTCCATTATTCGAGAAAAATGGTGTATAGAAGTGATAAAAAAGATTCCTGTACATGGTGTGTAAGTTCCAATAGCAGTTCGTGTTTAGTCATTTCGAAGTATGGAGCCATGGAATCTGTGTTGCTCGTTTGAAAGGGTTTTGTAGTGTGAATGAAAAAAAAATTGAAAAGAGTGAAAGGGTGAAAGAAGTGAGAAAAGGAGTGTTAGTTTGTGGTCAAGGTAATGTGATTGGAGGATGGGGAGGAGTGGAGGAAGGATAGGAAGAGATGAGAAGGTAAAGAGTAAAGAATGTGAGATATGTGAGTAGGGATGATATGACAGAGCTGCGTTAAGGGAGGGGTAGAGAAAAGGTATGGGTGGAGTAATACCAAAGTGAGTAGTAGTTTTGGTAGCAAATTGTGAAGTGGCGGGAAGACTACAATGATGTCAAATTACTATAAAAAGACAAATATAATAGATTAGTGATAGGTAGGAATCAGAGAGGAAGAAAGAAGGCATAAGGACATACGTACGCATACACTCACATACATATACATGTGCGAGCCTATACATATATATATATATACACATATATGCATGCATGCTCACGTGCATGCATAAATGTATTCATACTGTTCGAAAAAAGTTCGTTTTCTATGTTTTGTTTTTATGTTTTCGTTTCTCGTTGTATCTACGTTTTTTTATGTCCTGTATCCATATATGTATGTATATATACATATATATATATGTAGGTATGTGCATATATGTATGTATATATGCATATATTTATATATTATTATATGATTAAACTCCACGCATCCTTTTCCAAGTAAGTTTTATCTTATTAATTACGATGCGCACTCTTATTCTATCACTGCTCTGTCTATCTATCTCCCTCTCTTGTTCTTCTTCCTTTCTGTTTTTCTCTCCCACCCTTTTCCTATTCTTTTCTCCCCTTCACCGTTTCCTCTCTCTCTCTCTCTCTCTCTCTCTCTCTCTCTCTCTCACTCACTCACTCTTCCTCCTTGATTCTCTCGTTGCTCACACGTGACCAACGGCCATCCATCTTTCCTACTTACACTTCCTTCTTAAAAACAAGACGTGCTTTTACCTGTCTCTTCTCAAAGCTCATTTTTCCAGCGTTCAGCACTTCACATCGTCTTGGCTTAACAGCCCTCACCATTTGTTTTTGCTGTCTTGTTCTCACTGTCCT
This sequence comes from Octopus bimaculoides, assembly GCF_001194135.2. Lineage (NCBI taxonomy): Eukaryota > Metazoa > Mollusca > Cephalopoda > Octopoda > Octopodidae > Octopus > Octopus bimaculoides. The sequence goes on along the minus strand of NC_068996.1, from coordinate 31,008,336 downwards.
GTTTTTGTTACAACTTTCACCCTCCGCAAAAAATACCAAATTTTATTTAATTTGCTTTGCGGGAAGGACTGTTTTAACAAAATTGCATATTGACCTTATCTTCGAAACACGGAGTAGATGAAAGAGGGACAAGTGATGAAGGGGAATGTTCTTTATGTTACCTGTCTCGTTTCTCTGTTTGTTTTTTTGTTGTTTTTTTTCGCTGTTCGAAGAAAGTTCGTTTTCTATGTTTTTATTTTTTTATGTTTTCGTTTCTCATTGTGTCTACGTTTCTTTGATGTCATGTACTCATATATGCATGTACATATACATATATATGCAGGTATGTACATATATGTATGGATATATGAATATATTTATATTATATATATATAAGGAGCAAATATCCAGGAGTGAATATTTATTTAGATATTATCATTGTTATTATTATTCACGGTAATATAAATAGCTGATAATAATAACAACAATAATATACGTGAATATTTGCTCCTTGTTGGAATTCTTACACTAAGGCTGTTCTGATTTTAGCGCAAGACAATTCGGAATGCCTTCAGACTTCAAGGTGACGGGTTAAAAAGTGTTTTCAACCGGTAATACGTGCAGAGGATGGTGAGGCTGTTTGCCAGATCAGAAACCATGGTCTACGTGTATCCAAATACCAAGAAATATATAGCCTTGGGCTATATAGGTATGTAATTTTTTTTTCAGCCCATTCGCCTGACTACTTTTGATTTTCTGTCATATATTTTTCAGTGTTATTATTGGTGGTGGTTTAAATGAGGGTTTTAACTCCTGTTTCTAGCAGGTAGGTGCCTTTCTGTGTCCTTATGATTGATACACATTTCATATATAGAGAGACAGATATATATATATATATATATATATATATATATATATATATATATACAGAGAGAGAGAGAGACAGACAGACAGAGATATGACAAGTTTCTTTCAGTTTCCGTCTACCAAATCCACTCACAAGGCTTTGGTTGGCCTGAGGCTACACTTGACGAAGGTGCCACACAGTGGGACTGAACCTGGAACTATGTGGTTGGGAAACAAGCTTCTTACGATACAACTATACCTGCGCCTATAGAATGTATGCATATAAGAAATATTTATGAAAAAAATCAGTTGACGAATGATTAAACAAATAATTGATGAGTTAATTAGTTAAATGATTAACTAACTTTTATCTTTTACTCGTTTCAGTCATTAGACTGCGGCTATGTTGGGACACCACCTTTAACTAGTTGACTAATAATAATAAAAGAAGCAATGAACAAGAAACAATAGAACCAATGCGTGTGTTTATTATTGGCAAAATGACCGACCCAAGATGCAACAGAATTTACCGTTTAATATTATAATAAGCGATGAGGCAGTGATCTGGCAGAACTGTTAGCACATCGAGCAAAATGCTTAGCGGAATTTTGTCCACTTTTGCGGTCTGAGTTCAAATTCTGCCGAAATCGACTTTACCTTTCCTCCTTTCGTGATCGATAAAATAAGTACTCAGTAACCAATTTAAAAGTGTCTTCACCCCCCACCCCCTCCTTGGTCACATGCAGATAAAAAGATCTGGCTAAATTCTTTGATATTACAGCTCTAAAAAAGGAGGCGCCAACCATCGATTACATCAACATTGCGAAGACAGATGTAAGAGCGGCCATAAATGAAATGAGCTCATGATCTGCAACTGGTCCTGATGGCTTCCCAGCTATTCTCTTAAAGTCAGGTAAGCAGGCTTTAGTGAAACTACTTCAGATACTTTTACCTTTCCAAAGTTTCCTTGCAAGAGGTAAACTTCCTAAAAAGCTTAAAGAAGGCATTGCATGCCCTATCCACATAGGTGGAAACAGAACGGAGGCCAATAACTACAGGCCAATCTCTCTCACTTCACATATCAGAAAAGTCATGGAGCGAATCATCAGAAAGAAGTTGATAATGTTCCTAGAAGAAAATGACCTACTGAACAATGCACAGCATGGTTTCCGTCTAGGAAGAAGTTGCCTCACACAACCCCTACAACACTATGACTGGGTTTTGAAACAGCTGCTTGACTATTCAGGTGTCAGTGTGATATACCTTGACTTTGCAACGGCAGTTGATAAGGTAGATCATGGCATGATATGTCATAAGCTACGAGACCTTAGCACTGCTGGTAAACTGGAGAGTGGCTGCATGGCTTCTTTAACGACAGAAGTCAGGTAGTTGCAGCCAACGGTGCCCTTTCTGGGAAAACTCAAATCCTAAGTGGTGTCCCCCAGGGATCTGTTCTGGCGTCATTATTACTCATAATAGCCCTCTTAAACATGCCCACAGTAACTTGAACAGCCACTATCACTAGCTATGCCGATGATACAAAATTATCACAGGCAGTAAAAAACAAGATGACGTCGCAAGCTTACAGTGGGACCTGAATGAATTCGATATACAAGCAAGCCGAAATAAACAACATGCAACTTGATGCTGGAAAATTTCAAGCACTGCACTATCAACTCACGAATGCACTACAGCTTGTATATACAGGATCCGAAAGCACTTCAATTCCAGAGTCACAGGCAGTGAAAGACATGGGGATCAGTATGTGCAATGACGCATCATTTTATATTCACATTACTAAGATGGCAACAAAGTGCAGACAACTGGCAGGATAGATACTGAGGTCCTTCAAGACAAGAGACCAAGAAACTATGTTGACCCTGTGGATAACCTTTGTTCTCAGCCGCCTGGACTACTGCTCCCAGGCACGGTCACTACATAGTACCAAACTAACAGCGGAGCTTGAAGCAATCCAACGCACCACACTAAAAAGATTGAAATAGTGCAGCGGATAAACTACAGGGAAAGGCTGAGAAAACTGCAACTTTATTCCCTGGAGTGAAGGGGTGAGAGATATGCAATAATATACAAATTGAAAATCCTAGAAGGGCTAGTACCTAATTTCGGTATTGAGTGTGATACAAATGCCAGAACTGGCCGCCATTGTATTGTATCAAAGGTACCATCCACTCCATCTAAATTCAGGACTAGGTATTGCAATAGTCTAGGGTTCAAAGGCCCACAGCTCTTCAATGCCCTGCCATAAAAATTAAGAAATTTGCATAAGGTGGAAGTAGATGTCTTCAAAAAGGAACTAGACACCCTCCGCAATACCGGATGAAGCCAACAGCCTGACATGAGGGGCAGACGAGGGATATACACTAAATGGGCCAACAGCTGGGACAAAGACACATACAGGAGTGGTGATGTGAAACACCCCAGACTGACCGCAACCGCGTTGCTGAAACGAGTAAAAGAATAAAAGAATAAAATGATATATATATATATATATATATATAAGAGTGTATAAAAATTTAAATACGGACAGAAGACCACCGTGTGAACTTCTTACATGCCAAAAAGGGCAGTCAAACCCCAAACCACGAAAAAACATTCTTATTTATGGCACTTGCTTGTAAGCGAGCAGGACACTTGAATGAATAAAAAATCTCAGTTAACTCTATACTCCAGAGTTTCACCATTAATGATCAAATAAATCAGTTAATTAGTCAATCAATTGATTGGCTCATCAGTAGAATCGCTGGAAAATGTATAATTATGAAACTTTAATACGTACCGAAATACAAAGTAAACACGTGCGCATTTTTTATACACTTTTACATCATAAAAATATTTATGTCTTCTGAATTTTATTACGCGTGCTAACCACTGATAACAAATTATTATTTTAATAATTTTTTACCCTGTATTTATGTTTTTAAATATTTCAGTTCTTCGGCCAGATAATACGCGGCTGAATATATTCATTGCTGTACTATTCTGACTCGGCACGTCGAATGAGGACATTCGATTTGAATTATTGATGTAACTAAATGGAACTAAATGCCCACGTGTTTACTTTCTGTTTTCAGTACGTATTTTCGTACGTATTTGCGTATTTTCGGTACGTAAAGTTTCATAATTATACATTTTCCAGCGACTCTACTGATGAGACACAGATGGTTAATTAAGTAATTAATTGACTAATTAATTGATTTATTTGATCATTAATGATGAAACTCTAGGGCATAGAGTTAACTGAGTTTTTATTCATTCAAGTGTCTTGCTCGCTTACAAGCAATATACCATAAATAAGAATGTTGTTTCGCGGTCTGGGATTTGACTGCCCTTTTTAGCATGTAAGAAATCCACATGATAGTCTACTCTCCGTGTATAAATTTTTATACACTCTTAGATTATAAAAATATTTATGTCTTCTGACTTTTATTATACATGCTAACCACTAGTAATAAATTATTGTTTTGATAATTTTTTTACCTTGTAGATATATATATATATATATATATATATA
>NC_068996.1:31000497-31002544 GCF_001194135.2 Octopus bimaculoides | reverse complement strand
TATATATTTCTATCTCATATTTTAACCTTCCTCTCGTCTCTATTTCGTACTCTTTTTCACTTGCTGTTGATATCTACAAACCTTGCTTAGTTTACTCCATTCTCTGCATTTCTATCTTCTTCACACACTGTATCATCCTCAAGTTTTTTAGAATCATTTCTCTTTTAACATAGATTTGGAAAACGTTGTTCCAAATTAATGCTTTTCGACTTTGAAAGTTCCAGAATTCAGAAATGTATTGGATTTTGGGAGGGGTGGAGAGCTTGTATTTAAGATTACAATGATCAAAATATTCTTGTACTACAATGGATTGTATTCTCTAAATATGCTGTACTTACAACCAGAAATATAGATTCTGAATTTTAATTTTGCTTATAAGGGCTTCCATTTGGTGACGTGTGCATTCTGCACACGTCGTCATTTCTATCATTTGGAGCAAGCAAAAATTAACAACTTAAGGTGATGAAATATCTGTACATCATTGGGTTACAGCGACATTCGCTTGTGCATGTACACCATTCTCTAAGTATCTATAATTACGCATTCAGTAACAAGAGCGAGTAGGATGACTGCTGATTATTTTGACTGGAGATTTGTATCAGTGGAATTTCTTCTTAGACTTTTCTTGTAAATAGGTAAACTGCACAGAACCATGTATTTCTACGCCTCATGAGAAAACGAATATACACGCATACATATTTATGTCTGCGTATTTTGTGCATGTTTTGTGTCTATTGAGATTCTCTTATGAAAGTTTTCCATTTCCTAAATAGTTTGGCAGCTATGACTTAACTATCTGCCAGACAAAGGCGTGCACTTTACTTTAATAGTTAAGCACAAAGCTTAAGGGTTTGGGTTACCACTATCCACATTTTGTTATGTATCATTGCTAGATAATGGTTGATCCTACGATGGCTTCATTCGTACTTCTGATAACTACTGTTTATGTTCTGTAGTAAAGTACAGTGATGAAATGAGATTAAGAAGAGTTTAAAATATAACAAAGAAAGATGTGCGGTAAATAAAAAGTAGAAGATTTGAGTCAGTTGAAGAATCATAAAGTGAGAGTACGCTCATGTGTTCATGTGCGTGTGTTTGTGTGTACGTTTGTGAAAATGTATGGTATGTATGTTGGCAAGGAGGTAAATCAATACGACCAGCATAATTTTTAATCGGCCGAGTAAAATGGACGTCCATTGACATTTGTCGTCTGAATATCTGAATATCTACACTCGGAAAACTTCTTCTCCAAGGCGAAGGTCTTGAAATTGGGCAAAGTTCTTGTCGAAAACTGTCAGTATAGGAATGTTTCGTGTCATCACACCACCAATGGAAAAGCAAAGCCGATACATATGGCCACCAATTCTATAATTGCAAGTGTTGTCACAGACAGAACAGAAATAGCCAGCACAGATACCGCAATGTAGACCGTTCGATGCTCTAGCAATTCCACCAATCTGCTACGCTGGGTCGGTGTTTTATTTATCGACCCTGAAAGGATGAAAAGTGAAGTTGACCTCGAAGGGATATGAAATCCGATCAGAGAGAGAAAGGGGGAGAAGGTGGGAGGAAACAAATACTGGCACTGTATCCCACTTCTTCCGACTCTGCAATTCACCGCCTGTATATCACATTCACCATGTAGTATAACTCGATTACATGAGAACCAGACAGATAACTGGAATCGATAAATCTGTAAAAAAAGAAAAATTTAAAGGCAATGCTGAAGCTTGACTACAATCCATTTAAAAATTTGTAATGTAATATAACATACTTACATATGAATTTAATGCCCAGTATATGGATTTATCTAATCCGGTGGTACATACAAAAAAAGTCCTTTAGTTGGCTGCGAAACGATCGTCATCTTATGAATATCAACTGTTGAAATACATATTGTCATCTCATACTTCCTAACTTTCATTATATTTCACGTACATACATATGTGTGCGTGTATATATATGTATATAGATAGAGAGAGAGGGGGGGTTCAGAGAGAGGGGGAGTTCAGAGAGAGGGGGGTTCAGAGAGAGGGGGGTTCAGAGA
>NC_068996.1:30999350-31000409 GCF_001194135.2 Octopus bimaculoides | reverse complement strand
CAGAGAGAGGGGGGTTCAGAGAGAGGGGGGTTCAGAGAGAGGGATGTATGTACGTACATATATGTACGGAAGTTGGTATGCATGTACGGTTATCTGTACGTCTGTACATGTATGTTAACTGTCTCAATCCCAATTGTTTTATATTCCTTTACTTTACGTTTCAGGCTCGAACTCAATCTTCAGACGGAACTGGCTGGCAAAAACAATTATTTCATTGGTTGATAAGCATTGTTTGGCCAGCGTGTTTGGAATATTCGACTGATTACATACAGAGGAAGTTGTAACTTACGGCATGATGGCGATTTTCATCCTGAGTGTCAATCTCTATTGATGTTGGCAAGGTATAATATATTTTCATATCGGCATTATCAAATTCTTTCTTTTTGTATTATTTTTATTATTTAAAATACCTGATGTTTTAAAACGTCTGACACAATTATCACTAAATGCTAACATCGACTATGATAACTTAAAGTAGGCGTACTTCTCTTTTAATTGCAATATGTAACTGGATACAGCTGTGTCCATCCTCTATCTTATGTATTTGAAATGCAATTAAATTATAAATCAATTGGCAAATACATAAAGGGAATGGCACAACTTTATCTAGTTATATGTGGTAGTGAAAAGAGAATTACACTGATTTATCTATCTACATATGGAAAACAAAAGAGTGTTATGCCAACTATCATGCTTGTCTATATTAACATTTAGAAATACAAAAGTCAACGTCACACGCGCGCGCGCCTCATTATGACTGCAGCTTTAAAGCTGAAACACTTGAAAGAGTAAAAGAATGTGTGTATATAAATATATACATATATACTACAAGTTTCTTTTGGCTTCTACCAAATCTACTCACAAGATTTTGGTCAGCCCGACCTGTAGTAGAAGACACTTGCCCAGGTATATATACCCGGAACCATGTGGTGGGAAATAAACTTCTTACCACACAGCCACACACACACCTATATATATATCAGCATGACCGCAGCCACTTGGCTGAAACACATAAATAAAATAAATAAATATATATATATATATATATATATATATATA
>NC_068996.1:30988165-30998769 GCF_001194135.2 Octopus bimaculoides | reverse complement strand
GGGAGAGAGAGGGGGGGGAGAGAGAGAGAGAGAGATCCTACCAGATTGTACTATTGCAGCGTGTGATATTCTCCAAGCATGCTTTATCAACTCGCAACCAACACACAGTCTGGTCTAAGTCTATGATCAAAGATCTCGAATACATTTTCTAATGGAAGTAAGCCAATCTTGTTTCTTTCAACAGAAATAAAACACAAAAGCTACTCATATCAAGAAAACATCCCCGCTCGATATCCCAGTTAATCATCATCAATACTCAACTAAATCCCTTTAAGTCTTAGTATCGCCGAAGATCTCTCCTAGTGTAACCACATCTTTAACATAGCTAAGATCTCGACGTCTGTTTCTTCAGGACCAGATGATACTTCAGCTCACACAGTTATTGATAGTCTGAAAACTTATGGTGAGAACCACAACGAAGCATTGCTCTCATACGGAATGGTATTTCTACTGCTGCACACACATTCTAAACCGCTTCAAGCAAAAGGCCACAAGACTGAATAGCACAGACACGTTCTTGTGTCTAAGACACAAGCGACTTGTCTCTTACTTTCTCTCTCTCTCTCTCTCTCTCTCTCTCTCTCTCTCTCTCTCTCTCTCTCTCTCTCTCTCTTTTTACTTTTTCCAATGTTACTATATTATGTCTTCTGTTCCTTGGAGCTAACTGGACTTGTGCTATTTCCAGCGATTCAAGAACTATTAAAGCATCGGTCTAAGAGTAGTATACAAAATCCGTGGGCACAGACTTTTACTTCAGATGCACCAAATAAAAAAACACTTCGCACGCACAATACACTTGTGGTGTAGCGTAAATTTAAATAACAGCTCTTCTATAATGCATCTTCTATTAGACATATAGAAAAGATAGTTGCAATAAAACTATTTAAATACATCTGGTACTTAAAGGAACATATTATCCTCTACAGTATTAAGTGAAAGACTCGAGAGAGAAGCAAAACACACAGACATTTGCAGCAAAATTTTCCGGATTTGAATAGCTAAGAAAAACGTCGTTCTCAAGATTCTTAAACCTACAGGCTATAAATTCTTTACCGAATGTCACCACGTTGCCAAATATCTACGAAACACTGAAAAATTATACTACCTACTGATTGAACTAATCAATACTCACCTACATACCTGAAACAGTTACACTCATTCTATCTTGCGCTCTACTTCTATAGTCTTCATCATTTATACCGCTAATTCCTACCGTAAACTCATTAGGTCATATAACAATATTCTTTCATAATGTCAACTCATTAATTTTTCCCTACCTTTCATCATATTGCACTTCATTTAAGCTTTGCCATACTGCATGAGACTGTTATCCTTAAAAAAGAATCCATGAAAAATATCTCTTTCAACAATAAATATTGATTTCAAAATTTGGCCCAAGGCCAGCATAAGTCAATTACATCAACCTCAGTATTCAACTGATATTTATTTTATCGACCCCTAAAGATTGAAAGGTAAAGTCGACCTCGGCAGAATTTGTCTGGTGCAATAACAATTCTACCAACTCGACGCCATGTCTTTCAACAACAAATGTTGACATATAATATTCCATATCTTCTCAACCATAATATAATACTCAAAAAGTATGAAAGAAAACTGACAATTCTGATATTCGAGTAAGAAGCAGCATTATTAGCACCTCCTGATTATCTCAACTTGTAGGAGAAGATAATTCAAGTCATGATAGATTACATGATATATGGGTGAATCGTCTTTAAAATGATCATCCAAGATGAATGGGGAACCTACTGACAATCTGGTGCAAATTTTTATCAACACAGCTCTTAATAAATTTCCCACTTTTCTTGAAACCTAAAAAGCTGTAAGATCATTGTACCTTAATAAAGCACCAGGTGCTGGTTCAATTCTTGTTGAAATATATATCTTTAGCAGTGAAACAGTCAATGAAAAGTTAACAGCAGTTTTCTTTGCGTGGCAACACTATTTCATGAGAAATACTACAATTGCTTACTTGTATAAGAACTAGAGACAAACAATCGTGTGACAGTCATAGAATTATTTCCCTCTTGTTAACTGCTGGCAAAATGTTGGCAAGAATACTCCTGAGCTGCCTCGAAAACCTCGTTAACAACCAATGTAGCTTTCGTTGTGAAAGGGCCACTACTGATGTGATCTTTGCAGCAAGACAGATGTAATTAAATGTATAAAGCAGAATCAGGTCCGGCATCTAACGCTTACTTGTTCTCACGAAAGATCATGATACAGTGTATCTTGGTGGTTTGTTGAGAATCCTTACCAAATATGGTTGTCCATTCATGTTCGAGCATACGATGATCCAATTTCATAATGACATGCTGGAGAGTGCTGGAAGCAATAGAGATACATCTATATCATTTCCTGTCTTAAATTGTGTTAAACAATGTATCTCTTAGCGTCAGCCTTTTTTTTTTTTTTTTCATGTTTTCTGAAAAAGTGTATCAGAATAACACCATCTGAAATTAACAATAGGTACGATGGTGCAGCAAAACCCAAAGTTAAGCACCTGAGCGTCTGTGAACTGATGTGCACATATGATTGTAGATTTCTTGAGGCCTGTAACAATTTTGGCTTCAGTATCAGCATTGTATCGTCAGATAAAAAATGACTACCGAAGATTCACTCGCACACACACACACACACACACACACACACACACACACACACACACACATACATAGACACAGATATGTGTTGTTAGGCAGTAGATATATATACAGAGATATAGATATACGCATATATAAGTATGTATATGTATAACATATGCACACACAATTATGTATGCATATATATATATATATATATATATATACATGCGCGCAAGCACGCACACACACACACACACACACACACACATACATTGTCAAACTAAGTATATAGAAAGTGATTTGTAATGATGAAAATAGTAAAATTAATGGAGTCATCATTATCTAAGAATTTATAGTTGAAAGTGTTCCATTGACTGCACTGCCGAGAAATATTATTTATATATTTATTTCTTAATTTACTGATATCTATCTATATATTTATTTACTTGTACGTTTTTCTTATTATTATCATAAACATCATCATCATCATCGTCATCGTCGTCACCATCATCATCATCATCATCATCATTATTATTATTATTATTATTATTATTATTATTATTATTATTATTATCATCATCATCATCATCATCATCATCATTTGTTTATGTTTCCATCGATGTTCAATGTGAGTAAGAAGAAACTCAGGCGCAGATTTCTCAAAAGTTGGCAGATTGGTTAACTCTGAAGTCATACTGGCTGAACGCAAATAAAAGCGATCTGTCTGACCGTAAAAACGGATAGCACAAGCACAGACTTCTTTTGTGACATCAAGCGATCTTAAAACGCAATTTGGTTTCGATTTGATGTGAATTCATCGGCCATAAACTTTCATCAGACGAATGTCTTTTAGAATAAACGTAGAACATAAACAAAAAAAATGGCATCTCGCTTGAACGAGAGTCTCGTGCGTTAAACATGATTACTGGGTTTGCCACGTGACCTGTGAGCCGGGAAAAAGCGTGTCTGTTCAGGGGTAGACGCTTTCTTTTTCTTTCTTTTTTTTTCAGTCATTCTCTTTTTGCTTCCTTCTTCCTTAGTTTTCTCGTCAGGAACGAAGTGGGAGGTTCATGCAGGCGTCGTCGTCCATTTGGGACTAATGCACACAGTTACGCGCGCGCGCGCACATACACACACACGCTCACATGTGCATACATATACTAAAACATACACACATGCACGAGCATAAACTAAGACACTCGCATGCATAACCACACAAAAGCAGCACACGACACATTTCGAGTAGTAGTAGTAGTAGTAGTAGTAGTAGTAGTAGTAGTAGTAGTAGTTTTAGTAGTAGTAGTAGTAGTATACATATATACTCATATGTGTGTGTCTGTAAGTGAGTGTGTGTGTGTGCAAGTGAGTGTGTGTATGCAAGTGAGTGTGTATGTGCGTGCAAGTGAGTGTGTGTGTGCGTGTGTGTTTCTGTGTGTGTGATTGTAGTTGTGCTTACATATATGGTGGATGCACTTATGCGTGTATAATACAAAATTTGTATATTTAATAATTATAAGAAATCCATATGTATATACGTGTGTGTATGTGTGCGCGCGCGCCCTGCAAACATTATTTGACACACACATGCATACATAAATGTGTGTATTCTATAAGCATAAATCATAGATGAATGTGTTTATTTGTACTTTCATATATTAAATGGTGTCTCTACATGGAGGAGTGTACAAAAAATGTGTTCACAAATATACACGCGTGTTTATATATATATATATATATATATATATATCGCACAAGTACAAGCAGTGTGGACGAATGCTTGATAAAATCGCTTAGCAACCTAGCGATCCTGAGTTCGATTCCACTGCGTTGCATCTTGGGAAAATACGAATTTCTATACCCTTGGCTCGACCTTATGAATAAAAGTGGGTAGCGAAAACTATATACAAGGTTGTTGGGTGGGTTGTAATTTAAAACGTACGGCCTTGTCACATACACTGTGTTACGATGATTTTACCATTTAAAATAGAATTACCTGTGAAATGCTCAGCGGCTTAGTAAATTTAGGAGCAAATATTTTGGTTGTTCAAACAAGTGAATCCTCATCGTCCAGCAACAGAGACACACTCCGCATTCAAGCATGTGCATCGATGTATGTGTGTGTGATTGCACTTAGTTTAATAAATTCAGATAGATTTTTTCTCTCATTTCTACACTTACTGGAAAATTCATGTATTGAGTCACATATTAATATGTTCTGGCACACGTCGTCATAAACTGCAACACATCCAATGTAGACTTCATTGTCTACTATCACAAACCGTTTTCCATTGACTCACGCAGATCCTCGAACACACACACACATAAACACACACACACAAACACAAACAGAACCAAACACACAAACACACACACACACAAACACTCTCACAAACAAACGAACAAACGCACAAACTCATACAAACACACACGCACACGCACGCACACACAAGCAGAAACATACACAAACACACACACACGCAATCACATATACAAGCAAACACACAAACACAAACACACACACGCACACACACACACACACACAAACACTCACACAAACAAACGAACAAACGCACAAACTCATACAAACGCGCGCGCGCACACACACACAAGCACAAACCCACACAAACACACACAGACACACACAAGCATCATTTAGTTCTTACACAAACGTCATTTATTTCTTAAATCTATTATTGTCTACTGGCACACACCACTGTGTTCTGATACACAACCTTGTCACACACTGAGTCGTATTGATGCAACTTGAGAATTAAGCGTGTTTGTTGAATGCTCATCCATTTACAAGTTAATTCAGAAGCAAGTATCATACGTACATCGTTCTGTACTTATGTACACCAGTTTGTTCAAATGCATAGTATTTTTGTTTTAACATACATCATTGCTCACTCGCAATTAAATATATCGTTCGTGCAGATTAAAAACATTTCTTGTCAAATAATTTTAACATATCTCTGAAGGGACATTCTAAAAGACATATCTACTCAAATCGTGCCCATCCAAAGATACTTACAAACAGTGTAGCTCGTATGTTTAGTAGATGTTCTGTTCAAATATCACTCAACTGCATTGAGCATTTTACTTAAGATCAACTTGTTAGGTTATAACGACACCGAAAATATGGCCAAGAGGTACAGTGGTAAAGTTCTATTTTAATACCAATTTGTCTATTAGTGCCTTTTTTGCAGGGTTTTTGCGCATTACAGATACAGATACTCACATATATATACATATGCAAACTCACATATATAAACTCACATATATAAACTCACATATATAAACTCACATATATAAACTCACATATATACAGTCACACATACATGTATATATGTACACTCATATATATGTATGTGTATATATTTATCATATATACGTGTATATACATGTCTGTGGGAGAGAGTGTGTTTGTATTAGTGTGTGTGTGTGTGTGTGTGTGTGTGTGTGTGTGTGTGTGTGTGTGTGTGTGTGTGTGTGTGTGTGTGTGTGTGTGTGTGTGTGTGTGTGTGTGTGTGTGTGTTTTACACGAGAAGTTTCCAAAAAGTAGCCGAGTTTTTCTTTTATCAAACTTATTGCTTTGTTTCACTTCAAAATAGTTCCGGTGTACGTTGATACATCTCTTCCAACGTTTGTTTCAGTCTCTTACCATGTCCTGGGGCGTGTTTTCGAGAATAATGCATTGTTATTGTAGCGAATTTTGTTTGAACCATTCTGTTGTTTGAAATCAACAATTTCCTGGGTAGATTTCAACTTTGAGGAGAAAATAGTCTGCAGACGCCCGATCTGAAGAATAGGACAGTGGGTGGAGGTAAAAGTCGTAGAATGGACAAATTCGTTATCATGCTTGTTCGTTTTTTGTTTGTTTTTTGGGGTTTTTTGAGGGTTTTTTTCTTTTTGTTTATCCATGTTTCAAGCCGCTTCTTTCGCATACCTTTCAAATGTTCTTCAAAATAACCAATTATAACTCTTTCTTCATCACATCATCAAAAGTATAAATCTCATGACGAACGAGTCTTCTAATTAAACACTATTCAACATAATCTAGAGATTTGAGTACGTTTTTTAGGGGTGAGGGGTGGATGTGACGACGATGATTCAGCTGTCTTTTTGTTTCGATATCATAGCAGTATACCCTCATTCCATCACCAGTTTTGAAAGTTTCCATAAGACCTACATCAGCAATCGGACTATCACAAAACTCATGATTGAGTTGATGCTCTTCTGGTTCATCTATCAGCAGAGGAAGAGCAAATTATGCGACAACACGACGCATCTTCATTTTCTTCTTTAAAATCCTGGGGTACGGATTCTTACAGATGTTTTACTGCTTCATAAACTTTGTGGACGATGTCCAGACCACATTTAAGATTGTCTTCATAAGATGACCTCCTCGATTTCAAACGATGATATCACTCACTATATTTCAAGTGGCCCAAACATTTCTCCTCGCAGGTTTGAAATAAAAGAAGTTTCCATAAAAGTTACTATCGATTTGCAACAAAATTTCCTACAAGCGACGTTGTTCTTCCAAGTCTTATATTGTTCAATCTACAAGAAATAACCAAACGCACTAATCAGCACGTGTATATTAATAACTGACTTGGCTTGATGTAGTTATTATTAGACTGAAAGTCAAGGTCAACCATATATCATACTGTAGTAGCGAGCGAACTGCCAACGCTAATTGTCAGGCTATTTTAAAACTTTCGTTTCTTTTCAGACGGATACTGTGTGCGCGCACGTGTGTATTTTTTCGCGCGCGTGTATGTGTGTGTGTGGTTCGAGTATTGTGTACGCATACTGCTAAGAAGAAAAATAATTCACTGTTGTGTGTAGAGTAAGGTTTCTTTCAGGAATTGGAAGGTTTTCTGTATATTCCAGTAGCAGCCAGTTTCATTTCTCAAACGTTTAAGATTCTGATATATCTTCGGAATTTTTTGTCTCTATATCTCAGAAGTATAATTTTCTCAGAACACAAGAATAAACGATGATTATAATAACAGTAGTTAATTAGAAATATGTTGACTAGGAACGAGGGGGTAATAGAGATGTTATGTTAGTGAGTTAATATTTAAATGGAGTGATGTTTTGTGTCTAGGTGTGGTGTGAGTGGTTATCTGGCTTTAAAGGTGTAAATAGAGAATAATATAGTATGTCCTATGCAGCTTTTGGAATATGGAGATGGTTAAAGTGTGTGGCGATATAGAAAGAACCAAACTTTGAAACATACATGATTATTGTGGAAGGGGTAGATAAGATGCTAAATGGTCAAGCATTAATTTATAAAGCATAAATGTGTGTGTGTGTGTGTGTGTGTGTGTGTGTGTGTGTGTGTGTGTGTGTGTGTGTGTGTGTGTGTGTGTGTGTGTTTGTGTGTGTGTGTGTGTGTGTGTGTGTGTGTGTGTCTGTGTGTATATGTACATATGTATTACTTGTTTAGATACAGGTCAACTTTTGTGGTACACACCAAAACTATAGTTGAGAATATCCCAACTATGACCATTCAGTCATTTTAGGTGAATCTGAGAATTGTCTAGCCTAGTTGTCCTTAAGACAAAACGAGACAGCTTGAAGGACATATGAGTAATGAATAACTCCCTTCGCAGACTTCCATAGAGTGACCACTAAGCTTTTAGAGTGCAATGGTAGGTTTGGGTAATGTTTAGGTGACTCTCCTGCATCTAATCACTGTCGTATTCTCCTGCTGTTGTCAAAGAATATCCATTTCTCATCACAAGTAATGATTTGATGCAAAAATGATCTTTTTCCAGTCGAGAAAGCAATCAGGAGCACACTTCGAAGCGTCTGTTTTTTTTTTTTATCTCGTTCAATTGATGTGGAACAAACCTATCTGTTTTCTTGACTCTTCCAATTTTTTACAGGTGTCCAAAAATAGTTCTGCGAGATGTCTGGAGTTCTGATGAAAGTTTTCGAACCTTTGTTCTCGGATTTTGTTCGACCAAAGCATTTAATCTATCATGCCGAATAACTGATTTTGGCCTGCCCCTTGGTTTATTTTCAAGGCTATCATCACCTGAACGAGAGCTTAGGAACCATCTCTGAACAGTTCTGATGCCAACAAAACCATTACCAAAGGCCCGCTTGATATTTCGTAGAGCTTCTGCGGCAGAGTGACCCAGATTGTACTCATACGAGAAAATCACTCAACATAGTTTGGTTGTTATCATTTCCATAAGGTCTGTGGGTACGAATTTCGGGAAAGAAAAGTAGTCAAGATTAAATGCAAGGTATGCATAATTGAGTTTTTAAATGACTGAAATAACAAGTAATTAAAAATGCGACATTTCATGTGAAACAACCTAATATATATAACTTTTGTAAGTAATATTCTAAAAGAAATATTCTAAAAGAATATATAATTGAACTTATGTTGAGTGCTCAATTATCTTGAGCAAATAAATGTGTATATATGTGATTTTATATTATTAGTTCATCAATAATATATTTAGGAAATCAATATTTAGTATTTCAAAAGATATATATCCAACATAACATGGTAGCATAATAAATTTAAAAGTTTAAAACATAAAAATAAAAATACGGAATATAAATATGTATCGATATTTAAATTCCGTATTTTTATTTTTATGTTTTAAACTTTTAAATTTATTATGCTACCATGTTATGTTGGATATATATCTTTTGAAATACTAAATATTGATTTCCTAAATATATTATTGATGAATTAATAATATAAAATCACATATATATATATATATATATATATACATACATGCATACATAAAAACGCATCCATAAAACAAACATACAAATCTGCGCATACACTAACACCAAATACTGCACACACACACATATGCACAAATACCTAGATGATGTTGATAAAAGTTCCAATGAAGGAGCCTTGAATCTATGTTAGAGTCCGGCTCTTTCTCTATGGACAAGAAATACAGAAATGAAACTGATTGATAACATACATACATATACATACATACATATATACATACATACATTCTTGGTTCGATATCAATGTACGATTTTAGAGACAAATGCCTTCTACCATAGCTTCAAGTGGACCAAAGTTGTGACTGAAATTTGTGAAAAGAAGCAGGAAACTTTAAAAATACTTTACATTAACTTGTTAATAATTGTGCACACGGGACCCGTGTAAGTCATCATATTCAAAATCACGATGTTGATATATTAAACACAAAGAAGGAAATTCAAAATGAATCATATAATTTAATCAAAATTGTACTTTTAAGTATAGCATTTAATTTCAATTCAGTTATCTATCTATTTGCATATCCATTAATATATCTCTTTATCTGCATGGATATATCTGAAGATTCACCTATCTAGCTGGTTAGCGTTCTATCTGACTGTCTATCTGAGTAATTAACTATCATGTCTACTTTCCCTTCTGCTGATGTATGTATGTCTACTGCCATTATACCGATAAGCATTTAAACCTAATTTCGAAAATGAACAATGGCAGTGATCCAGTATGGCCACATTATTCCATTGTGCTTGCGATTTGATCACATAAATACAGAATAATATTGACCTTTCTCTATCTCTTCATGCTGGGGGAAAGTGTTTAGCAGCATTTCGTCCGTCTTTATGCTCTGAGTTCAAGTATCTTCGAAGTCGATTTCACCTTTCATCCTTTCGAGGTTGATGAAATAAGTATTAGATGAGCTCTGGCGTCGATTACATCGACATGCTCTCTTCCCCCAAATTTCAGGCTTTAAGTCTATAACAGAAAGGATATTTCTTTCTCTGTTCGAATTATTACCTCCTTTGGCGTAACACACGGACAAAACATATAAAGCGCAGGAACAAGCAGAATAATATTATAGAAGAGAGTATCTCATCTGAGTTGTGTTTGTCTAGATATTTGGTTGTTAACAGACACGGGTTGTTTATAAAAAAATTTCTTTGCTTTTGTTTTGATAAAATGATCCCTAATCTCGCTAGAAACCATTTATATATATATATATATAT
>NC_068996.1:30986394-30987998 GCF_001194135.2 Octopus bimaculoides | reverse complement strand
TATATATATATATATATATATATCGTTCACCTTGCTGTGGTATTATTTATTAGTCCAACGGCTGGCACCTGACATCTTACTCGATTTTCATTTTTTTGACCATTAGAGTGGTCATGAAGGACATTTCATATTTTATCAAGGGAAAATAATTAATATTTTTCTAACCTTAATCCCTACAAATATGTAAGCGCACTAAGTTTTGCACCTGACCTCTGCCATCAAGAGAGAGCCAAATTCCAGTATAAATTCTGATATCTTTTCTTTTTCTTTCGTTCGTTTCGATAAAGCCTGAATAATCGCACCACATATGAATCATTAAATTTACATAAATGAATATACTCTACTGCATGTATTGAGTAACCTTTTTCTCATTTGCACATCTAAGCATAAATATATTCGAAGTTGATGATTCAGTCCGTCACTAATCATTGAGTGTGATCTATTAGACGTGTGTATGTGTGTGTGTGTGTGCGTGTGCGTGTGTGTGTCTATGTGTGTAAGTATGTATGCACACACACATACATGTATATGCATGTGTATATGTGTGTGTGCGCGCGCGCGCATGCGCGTGTGTGTGTGCGTGTGCATTTCTTATATCAAAAGTCGACAGTCTACTCTGAGTTTCGTCCCATAAGTCTTCGCAACATCCACATTCTTGCCACCATTCAAGACAAGAAATGGCTAAACCATAATACCATTAATTCTAATGTTGCGGTGGGGGGAGTGAGTTGTAGATGGGGAAATGGGCGTGTGTATGAATGGTTCATTCCATGATTTCGATTCACGGCTGAACTGTTTGCATCGTTGCTAAATTATGCTCTCAGCCTTTTAGAAATAGCCTCCCTTATACACCGGTCCCTGCATCATTCATCCTGATTAAGTATTGGCCTTCGTTTCTGGGCTGTGTCAAAGGTCGAGACCAAATGTCAAAACTATGAATTTAAGGGAACCTGGTGAATCTCATGATCAATTAGAATACTTTACATCGCTTTGATGCTACCCATAATCAATCGATAATATATGTTGCTAACTGTAAGAAGCTGGTTTAGTCCACCTGTGTGCGTTAAATGACCTAGTCTCACTAACAACACAATGACAACTGAAGCAAGTTCACGCAGCGAACATCGTCAACAACAACAGTAATTGCAACAACAGTAACAACTACTACTATTACTACAACTTATAATGATACTATTGCAGTAGTACCTTCTACAAAGCACTCTAAGCAAAACTGAGTAGACAGAAAAAAAGAGAGAACAATATAAAGAAGTCGTGTGGAAAGGGGAGAGAAGCAGAGTGAGAGAAGTATTTACACTAATTATCGCTTTTGAGAATTTGTGGAGGGTTTTGTTTCTGTTGTATTTGTTTTGTATTTTTTGTTTTTGTTTCGGGGGCTTTTTTGTCAGTTACTTATATAAAATTAGAAATATATGAATTTACAAACGCACATACTCGTATACACAGATGCATAATTATATATAGTTATATCATATTAGATACATTTCTTTTATTAGCCACACAGGGCTCAACGAAGATGGGACAAATACAATGTAGAGCTTTTCTTTTTGGGAGGGGGAAGGAAGGAAAAAAAAAAAAAAAAAAAA
>NC_068996.1:30983773-30986061 GCF_001194135.2 Octopus bimaculoides | reverse complement strand
TTGCTACATTCACCCATCTTTTAGATAGATAGATAGATAGATAGATAGATAGATAGATAGATAGATAGATAGATAACAGATAGATAGATAGATAGATAGATAGATAGATAGATAGATAGATAGATAACAGATAGATAGATAGATAGATAGATAGATAGATAGATAGATAGATAGATAGATAGATAGATAGAAAGATAGATGTGCATGCATGTATGTATGTATGCATTCATATATGTATGTACGCATGCATATACGCATGTATGTATGTATTTATATGTTTATAAGTATTGATAGGTAATTTGTAGCGTTAGTGTTATATATGAGTGTGATACTCTGAACAAATTGGAAAAGCAAAAATGAGCTCAGTCTATGGAGAGAGAGAATATATATGGTTCTATAGTTCCAGTTTATAGCATTCTGTTACTTAGTGTTTTATGTTTCAACGCTCGGATATTACTTAGACAAGGAGAATTATGTACAGACAGAAGCACGAAGTGCTTTGTAATGAAATGGTGTAAACCGGAACTATAATAAATATGCTTAATATATTAGCATACTATTTAGTCCGAGGTTTTCAAATATTTTCTCGTTATTCGCAGAATGGTCGTGTATACTGTAATACGTGCAAATATATCTACTCATACATGTTAGGCGGTGGGGGCGCGTGTTTATAAATACACATATAGATAGGTTTTTAGATGTGTGTGTGTGTGTGTATACATATATATATTTAGGTGCAGGAGTGGCTGTGTGGTAAAATGTTATAGTTACAGTCAATCTTGTACCATTGCATAGTCGTGTAAGGTCGAAATTCTTCAAGAGCATGATAGCTGCGCCTTTCTTTAGGAAAAACTAATGCGGTGGCAGTCCTGTGGGTTGTAGAGAGTTGAAAAATTCAACTGGATAGTCAACAGTGGCATGTTCGTCGATGGTAGTATCAATGGAGACAAACGTTGAAGCATCTCCAGGTAAAATGTAGAGGAATTCATGGTTTACTTTATCAACGCTTTCATTCCAAAGTGCTAAAATAGCTCTCTCTCTGTGAATCATGCTATGTTTTTGAAGTTGTCTTGCAATGTGGGAAATACCTTTTCTTTAAGCTCGGCCAATGTAGACACCATGTGCCCACATTGCAGTACATGCGGTTTCAGGCGCCATTTCCAATTTGTAGAAGTTGATGAGAGAACTCCTCAGCTAAGGGATCGTTGCAGAGACGAGCTCGCATATTGTTGCTTAATGAAACCTAAGGAACAAACCTCCACAGGGGTGAAGAATTCAGACACGCATAGATCTTGTTAGCTTAAAATATTAAAATGTATACTGTTTAATATTTTTAATATTCTTAATATTTTTTAATATTTTAATTAATATCATCTTATTATATATACCATTCGTTTTTCACACATATATAATAACTCTATACATCTCTGAAGAGCGGAATTATTGGCAATATGTTTATCTATATTAGATTACATTATAAAAGCAATAATATCCGTGAAATGATCGTAAGATGCATTTTAAACTTTAGAATTTCATAATATTTTAATCGAATTATATTTATACTCAATTATACATACATTTTTATATACATTTATGTACGCATGGATTTTTATATACATTTATATTTTTTATATATATTTATATTTTGTATATCTTTAATTTTAATTTAATTATAATTCAAAATGATTATTGTGTCATATTAAACATATATCTTTCGGAAATTTGAATATTGATTTCCTGTAAATATTATTAATAATTTTATTGATTTTATTAATAATATAAAAACATATATATATATATATATATATATATTTGCTCAAAGTAATAGAGCACTTAATATAAGTTCAATAAAATATTCCTTTTGAATATTCTTTATAAATTTTATATATATATATATATTTCTAGCAGGTAGATGCTCATTAAGCATCATTACGCTTCGTGCAAATTTATAATTCATAGCTCCTTAAAGCTATTATAACTGCGTTCCACCCATGCCACTACTGGTGATATCATCAAATTTTGAATTTATCCACAGATGATATGGACAGTAGTGACATCTAACTTCAAATCTCAGTGTTTGAATATTTCATTTTTATATATATATATATATATATATAACTTTTATAAGGAATATTCTAAAAGAATACGTAACTCTTAAATTTTAAATTTATTATATTACCATGTCATATTGGATATATATCTTTCGAAAGTTAAATATTAAACATTGATTTCCTGCAAATATTATCGATAATTTTATGAATTTATTAATAATATAAAAACACACATAT
>NC_068996.1:30979408-30983177 GCF_001194135.2 Octopus bimaculoides | reverse complement strand
AGTATCCGTGTAAAGTAATCCTTGTGGGTATAATCCAGAAATAGTTGCTGCAGCAAAGGCTGAGATAGCTGAGGTGAATATATGCCATATTGTGTCCGAGGTATTTTGCTTGTGTTCACTTGAAGGAATCCCAGGTCAAGTGAGAAGAGTGCCTAGGGTAAGTAGGTCAAGTCTTGAAGACAGAGTGGGAAGGGGATAGAGGAAAGATTGAGGTGTAGAATGGTAGTGGTATATTTTTATGGTCAGTTGATCTGACTGGATAGAGAGGATGAGTATAGTGAGGGAATGAGGGAGGGGGGATGAGAAACTATTCACTGTGTTTTGTTATGGAGAAAACGTCTTGCTGTAGACAAATGGTGTAATACACCAAAATAAGCTAAAATCAACAAGATCAACAAAATCAGAATTACCAAAATCAGATGGTGTAAATAGGGGTCGCCAAACTTTTTCGACCATCGACCCTCATTTAGCCACTTTTCCTTTCGCATCAACCTCCTTTAGCCACTTCTCCTTCCACATCGACCACCCTCCTTATTTAGAATATCTACCCTACCGTACCATATCTTAAATGCGTACCAGGTACTAATGCTGGCAATTAAAATGTTAGCTAAAATATACATGTACGACAGATTAAGAAATTCTATTGAAGATGACACACTTTTTACATGTAAAACTACATATACAAGTATGCAGCATTAAACTTTCAATTTTTATGAAATTGTTTTCACGGTTAGAAAATATGAAAAACTCATCATATTACTGGAATATCTTTTATTGAAATTGACAACATTAATGTGAGGGATGAGCATGGCGCTAACTGTTTCAAGCAGTTCATCCGAGTGAGCCGGTCTTTCGCACATCGACCCCCATTTGACCCCTAAGCTATCATCGACCCCCTTGTAATTCTTCGCCATCCCCTAGGGATTCCCTATGACCCCCTTTGGCGACCTCTGGTGTAAATGCATCAAAATCACCGTCTTTTCCTCCTAATGGTTATTGTGCACTGTACACTTATTGTGCACTGTACAACAACGTTCCTGAAAATCAAGGAAAACTAATCTCTGTCATCCGAAAAATAATCACAATCACTCTCTGTGCCGATCGCAGATTCTTGAATCTCTTAGGCCTCGGAAACATCTTTCCATGAACTGAATTTTTGTTTTGGATCATGAAGATACGGCCATTTTTTATCTATTGTCTCCGGATCGAAAGAAACTTATTTTGATTGGCTTCAAATACTTCCAGTAAATCAAAGCAAACTTCCATTCTACTCACCTTCAAATCGGTACTCATACTTTCCAATATACAACTGGACCTAACGAAAGCCTAATTGTGCAGCAAATTCAATTCCGACGCACGAACCAATTTGTCCACAAGCTGAACGAAGCTATTCGAAGTAGTCGGTACAATTGATGGTCTCTCTGTACGTGATTGTCTTCAATAATAATAACAATAATAATAATAATAATAATAATAATAATAATAATAATAATAATAATAATAATAATAATAATAATAATAATAATAATAATAATAATAATTTACTCATAAATAAAACGATTGTAGAGAATTGCCGGAGCAAAAAGAAGAACCTGAGTATGGCATGGATAAACTAAAGGAAAGCATTTGATAGTGTCCCACATAATTGGATACTCAAGGTCCTTGAGATATATAAGATCTCTCTTGTCATCTTCAGATTCTTACAAGAAAGTATGGCCAAGTAAAACACACATCTCCTTCTAAACCATAGTAATGGGATGAGCCAAACTAACATCAGAATCAAACGAGACACCTTTTAAGGTGACTCCTTCTTCCCATTGCTCTTCTGCATGACACTGATCTCACTCACAAACGAACTAAATAACATACGACAATAAGCCATCTGTTTTATATAGACGATCTGAAACTGTTTGCTGGAAATGACGAAGAGCTAGCAGGGCTGCTAACAACTGTTAAAGAATTCAGTAATGACATCGGGATGGGCTTTAGACTTGATAAGTGTGCTAAAGCAACTTTTGTAAGAGGCAAGCTCAGGCAAACAGCTTCCATTAAATTGGTTACCGACACTACCATCAAGGAGCTTGACCCACAAGAAAATTACAAATACCTGGGGATAAACGAAGGAGATGGTATACAACATGCTACAATGAAGGAAAAGATAAGAAAGGATTATTACAGGAGAATAAGACTCATACTAAAGTGTCTTCTCATACTAAAACTTGAACTCAACTCTAAAAACGTAACGAAGCCATTAACACCCTGGCACTTTCAGTAGACCAATATAGTTTTAACATCATTAACTGGAATCTTACAGAGCTCCAAATTAAAAGAAGAGTGCCATTTGTTATCTTGTGAACAATATTTCGACATCTCGCGTGTCTTCAACTCTATATCTTCAGGAGGAGTTACCTCAATCCATTCTATATTAACCAAAATGAAGTAGATTGACAAATTTATTTTTTGAACCAGTTGAAGACACGCGAGATGTCGAAATATTCCATCCATCCAACCATCCATCCATCCATCCATCCATACATACATACATACATACATACATACATACATACATACATACATACATACATGTATAGTCTCAGGCAGTACTTGCTAAACAACAGCAACAAAAATATAT
The DNA here is from genome assembly GCF_001194135.2 of Octopus bimaculoides. NCBI lineage: Eukaryota > Metazoa > Mollusca > Cephalopoda > Octopoda > Octopodidae > Octopus > Octopus bimaculoides. The sequence continues at coordinate 30,980,545 of NC_068996.1, read as the reverse complement.
ACATAAGCGTAGTGTTGTAAAGGGAAGGGAACAAAATTCTGTGTATCCGCTGTGATCTCCTCAGGAAACAGTCTCTCCATGACGGCCTCCCATTCAACTTCAAAACAGCAGTATTAACACACCTCAAAGAAGACCTGGATATGTGAACCGGTCAGCATGACAAAAAATTCATTAATATGTTTCCCGAAGACTTGAAGAAGACAGTATATTTACATGAAGCGGAGTCGGTCTTGAATTCGTAATCACTACATCACATAACACCACTTCGAAGGCTATGCATTATCTATCCAAGAACAGGAGATTGCTACGGAAAATTTAGTAAACAAAAGAGACAGTGAAGCCCTTGCAACTCCAAGATGCAACCGAAAATATAGATGATATTTTTTGTGGAAGGCATCATAGCTGGTATTAGCAGCTAGCCAAAAATGTCAAGGCGCAGATTGGATTAGCAACTAGCCAAAAATATCATGAAGGCGCAGATGGGATTAGCAGCTAACCGAAAGTGTCATCAAGGCGCAGATGGGATTAGCAGCTAACCAAAAATGTCATCAAGGCGCAGATGGGATTAGCAGCTAGTCAAAAATGTCATCAAGGTGCAGAGGTGGTTAGCAGCTATCCAAAAATGTCATCAAGGCGCTGATGGGATTAGCAGCTATCCAAAAATATCATCAAGGCGCAGATTGGATTAGCAGCATGCCAAAAATGTCATGAAGGCGCAGATGGGATTAGCAGCTAGCCAAAAATGTCATCAAGGCACAGATGGGATTAGCAGCTAACCAAAAATGTCATCAAGGCGCAGATGAGATTAGCAGCTAACCAAAAATGTCATCAAGGCGCAGAGGTGGTTAGCAGCTAGCCAAAAATGTCAAGGCGCAGATTGGATTAGCAACTAGCCAAAAATATCATGAAGGCGCAGATGGGATTAGCAGCTAACCGAAAGTGGCATCAAGGCGCAGATGGGATTAGCAGCTAACCAAAAATGTCATCAAGGCGCAGATGGGATTAGCAGCTAGTGAAAAATGTCATCAAGGTGCAGAGGTGGTTAGCAGCTATCCAAAAATGTCATCAAGGCGCTGATGGGATTAGCAGCTATCCAAAAATGTCATCAAGGCGCAGATTGGATTAGCAGCATGCCAG
>NC_068996.1:30975760-30979319 GCF_001194135.2 Octopus bimaculoides | reverse complement strand
GATTAGCAGCTAACCAAAAATGTCATCAAGGCGCAGATGAGATTAGCAGCTAACCAAAAATGTCATCAAGGCGCAGAGGTGGTTAGCAGCTAGCCAAAAATGTCAAGGCGCAGATTGGATTAGCAACTAGCCAAAAATATCATGAAGGCGCAGATGGGATTAGCAGCTAACCGAAAGTGGCATCAAGGCGCAGATGGGATTAGCAGCTAACCAAAAATGTCATCAAGGCGCAGATGGGATTAGCAGCTAGTGAAAAATGTCATCAAGGTGCAGAGGTGGTTAGCAGCTATCCAAAAATGTCATCAAGGCGCTGATGGGATTAGCAGCTATCCAAAAATGTCATCAAGGCGCAGATTGGATTAGCAGCATGCCAGAAATGTCATCAAGGCGCAGATTGGATTAGCAGCATGCTAAAAATGTCATCAAGGCGCAGATTGGATTAGCAGCTAGCCAAAAATGTCAAGGCGCAGATTGGATTAGCAAATAGCCAAAAATATCATGAAGGCGCAGATGGGATTAGCAGCTAGCCAAAAATGTCATCAAGGCGCTGATGGGAATAGCAGCTAGCCAAAAATGTCATCAAGGCGCAAGAGTGGCTGTGTGGTAAGAATCTTGCTTACCAACTACATGATTCCGGTTCAGTCCTACTACATAGCACTTTGGACAGGTGTCTTCTACTATAGCTTCGGGCCGACCAAAGCCTTGTGAGTGGATTTGGTAGACGGAAACTGAAAGAAGCCCGTCGTACATATACGTATATGTTTGTGTCTGTGTTTGTCACCCCACCATCGCTTGACAACCGATGTTGGTATATTTACGTCCTATGTAACTTAGCGCTTCGGTAAAAGTGACTGATAGAATAAGTACTAAGCTTACAAAGAATAAGTTTTGGGTTCGAATTGTTCGACTAAAGACGATGCTCCAGCATCGCCACAATCAAATTACTGAAATGAGTAAAATATAATAATAATAGGAAATGTACTACCTCCCTATGCAACATGAAGTTATTGCAAAAACAATATACGGTGCCATTCGGAAAAGAGACTCATAGAAAAAATATAGAGAGGAGTTCTGTTATTTATTACATACATAAACATGAACACAAAGAACACTGCTCGAGAATTCCTATCAAAACTTCTGTTAAGTGTAAATATAGCAGTCCGGATATCATTGTTTGAGAAAGACAAGAAAAATTACATCATAGAGGCCAGCTTCCCTGTCGATGTGAATATCCCTTCAAAAGTCAAAGAGAAAGGGGACAACTAAGGACAACTTCTTTGAAACCTTTTGCTTCTATAACCGGATTATAAATTCGCATTTATACCAATAATAATTGGTACACTTGGTTTTGTGAATAAATGCCTAAATGACAGTTTGAATAAACCATCGTTTTCAGAAAAAGAAATCCATCAGCTAATGCGCACATTACAAATGCAATCTGTTAGTGGAACAGTAAAAATATGCAAGACTTTTCTCAAGTTCAAAATATGGATTTGTTTTTATCTGCATTCCAAAAATAGAGCTTTGTTTCTTTGTCAGAAACCAGCGCCTTCCTCAGAAGATTTCAAATAAAGACAGAAAAGAAATACATGTGCGTGTATGTGTGTGTGTGTGTGTGTGTACGCGTGTGTGTATGTGTCTGTGCGTGTGTGTGTGTGCGTTTGTGTGTATGTGTGTGTGTATGCGTGCGTGTGCGTGTGTGTCTGTGTGCCTCTGTGTGTGTGTACGCGTGTGTGTATGTGTGTGTGTGCGTGTGTGTGTGCGTGTGTGTGTGTGTGCGTGCGCGTGCGCGTGTGTGTGTATGTGTGTGTGTGTGTGTGTGTGTGTGTGTGTGTGTGTGTGTGTGTGTGTGTGTGTGTGTGTGTGTGTACTTTCTTTACCGTTAGAATCAAATTTATATCTATATCTGAATTATGTGTATCATTGTTGATTATTGCAATAAAAACGAGCAAGAACGAAAACGAAGAAAAAACTTTCCATTCAATTGATACTAAAAGATGAGACACTAAAATACAACTACGACAACATCAGCAACATTTTGTGTCACTCAGAGATAAACAGCTTTCAACAACAATGTTAAAATATTTTTGTTCGTTTTCTTCCATGTTTTGATGTTTTGATATATTTTCTTCTTTAGTTTAGTTTCCTTTGTTTGTCAACTATTGTGTTTCCTTTTTTTTTTAAAGATGAATTTCTAATCTTAGATATTAAAACTGAGTAAATTGATTGTCTAAGTATTGAGATAGTTTAACAATCTACACGTGATAATAAGATATGGGAACGTGATGAAAAAAATCGAAAATAAAAATAAAATGAAGTATATATTGTCTATATGTGAGCATATAAGTGTGTGTGTGAGTGTGTTTGAGTTTCGTCAATTTTTTCAGCTTTCTATAATGTTTATAATACTCTTTATGTTTTAAACTTAAGTATTTTTCATGTTTCTGTTTTGTTTTCTCGCCGTCTTGTCTTTTCGTCTTTCTTTAATGATATCATTTATGCTATTAGCAATTATATTATTTATTATTTTCATTTAATTTTTCTAAAACAATTATTATAAATTTTATTCATTGCTTTTTAATCTTTCCGTGATATATTCATTACAAATAGTATATGATATACACACTCACACACATACACACAATCATACACACACACGCAGACAAACACACACACATAAATATACACACATAAACGTTTGAGAGAGCGTGAGTGTGTATTTGCGAGTGACATGTGTGCGTTTCCGTAATATTTAGTTATAGAGCCTATTTTTCTATATTAAATCAATTATTTTCATAATTTGAAATATTCATACACACATACGATGTAAGGTATATATGAGCGTGTATGTGTACGTATGCGTGTGTTTGTGCCCGTATGTGAATGTGCGCGTGTGTGTGTGCGCGAGTGAGAGAGAGTGTGTGTGCGTACATACATATATATACATATTTACACGAACATATATTTGAATATACATACATATACAAACACATACAGTCACGCATATATATAAGCGTATGTGCTTATGTATGTATGTATGTATAGATAGATAGATAGATAGATAGATAGATAGATAGATAGATAGATAGATAGATAGATAGATATGTTTGTATGCATATGGATATATATAAGATAATTGTATATGTATATAAGTATATATCAGTATTTATATATATATGTGCGTGTGTGTGTGTGTATTTATGTATGTATGTATTATGTATACGTGTGTGTATGTGTGTAAGTGTGTGTGTATGCAAACGAACAAAAGCATGTATATAAAAATACAATGCTTATAGACTTATATGTATATACATACTCGTGTACACATATACGCAGAAAAACACAAATACACACTCACATGCATTCACATGCATCCTTGCGTGTATACATGGGTACATATCCATGTGTATATAAATTCTATATAAATATATACATGCCAAGTTGCATACATACACACACATACGCACACACATACAATTAAATATTCTTACATATATAGATACGTATGTGCGTGTGTATGTATATATATATATATATATATATATATATATATATATAT
>NC_068996.1:30974456-30975570 GCF_001194135.2 Octopus bimaculoides | reverse complement strand
ATATATATATACACGCACACATATAAGCGCATAGAACCATGTATATATACTTCATAAATATACACATGTGTAAACATATATACAGATCCATATATATATAAAGTGTGTGTATGCGTGTGTTCGTGTGTATGTGTGCGTTTTGGTAATAGTGATTTTAGTAATTGTGTATATGTTGTGTGAATACGCATAAATATGTATCTAAATATAGCCAGTATATGTATTAATATATGGATGTATATATGCACATAATATATACACTCGCGCGCGCGCACACACACATGCGCACAAACGTACACACACACACACACACACACACACACACACACACACACACACACACACACACACACACACACACACACACACACACACACAAGCACGCACGCACAGAAGTATATATATGTAGGTATGTATCCGAATATACGAAATTGTGCATATAAATATATTTGTACTTGTATTGAAAGATACATATATGTTACAAATATTTTACTTAAATATATTCTTTTACTCGTTTCAGCCATGCGGCTACGGTCACGCTGGAGCACCACGTATCATATATATGTTATATATATCACATATATTCTTTTTTATTATTCTTTTTACTTGTGTCAGTCATTTGACTGCGATCATGCTGGAGCACTGCCGTAAATGGATTTTTTTAGTCAAACAAATCCACCACAGGACTTGTTTCTTAAGTCTAGTGCTTATTCAATCGGTCACTTTTGCCTAACCGCTAGTTTACAGGGACGTGAACCCACCAACACCTACAGTGAAGCTGTAAAAAGGAGACATATACAAACACAAAGACACAAAACACAAACATACACACAGATATATAAATAGATGTATACATAATTATACACGACGAGCTTCTTTCAGTTTCTATCTACCAAGTTCACTCACAAGGATTTGGTCGGCTTGAGGCTATAGTAGAATGCAATTGCTTAAAGTGTTATGCAGTGGGACTGAACCCGGAACCATGTGATTGGGGAGCAAGCTTCTTACCCTACAACCAGGCCTGTATATATAATATAAATATGTATATATGTATATGTGTGTGTATGGAAATATATATACATACATACATATATATATATATATATATATATATATA
>NC_068996.1:30973270-30974006 GCF_001194135.2 Octopus bimaculoides | reverse complement strand
ATATATATATATATATATATATATACATATATATATATATATACGTGTATGTACATACTAACATCTGTACGTATATATGTATGCATATGTGGGCACAGGTCGTCATGAAACGTGTACAACAAAAAGTACGAAGCACGAGTACACGGAACATGAACTATTCTTTCGAACAACGAAAGATACAAATGAAAAAGTAAACAAACAACATAGAGAACGACCCTTCGTCAGTTGTTGGCTGTTTTTCTAGTCTCGTATTTCGAGCATTTAACCACAATATACCCTTTCGATAAAACAGTCGCTCCTGCAAAGCAAATTAAATAAAATTTGGGATTTTGCGGAGGGTCAAAATAGGTAACACAAACAGGACAGTGAAAACAAGTAGGAAGGGTTGCTAAGCCTAAACGAGGTTGTGGTGGCGAACGCGTAAATCAAGCTAGGACAGGAAACAAACAAGAACACTTCTTCTGTGTTCCAGCTACAACGGAGAGAAAGAAAGATGGCCGATGGTCACGTGGGCACCACGTGAGCAAGGGAGGAGGAGTGAGGGAAAGATAGTGACAGAGTAATAGGATCGAATAGTGGGAGAAGAGGCGGTAGAATAATAAGAAAGAGGAAAAGAGAAAAAAAGGAAAGAGTAACAAGATCGTATAGAGTGCGCATCCGAATTACTAAGATAAAACTTACTTGGAAGAGGATGCATGGCGTTCAATCATATGATTTTACATATACATATATATAT
>NC_068996.1:30963154-30966520 GCF_001194135.2 Octopus bimaculoides | reverse complement strand
TATATATATATATATATATATATATATATACATGTATATATGTGGTTGATTGTATTTTAGTATATATATCTGCATATTATAGTCGTGTATATGATGGTATATATGTGTGTGAATTCTGTGTATGCGTTTGTTTATATAAGCACATGTGTGTACATGAGTGTGTTTGTGTGTGTGTTTGTGTGTGAGTGTGAGCATATTTATATTTATGCATACACATCTAAAAAAAATAAACAATGGCCCTAAAATTTCCCCTTATATAATACAATTTCCCCTTATATTCCACTAGGAGTATCTCTATCTTTTCATACACATATGCCAGCAATGAATTCTAATAAAGACCTTTGTTTTAAATTAATCTACAATGACCTTCAACTCTCATCCACACAGATATATCAAACATCCACTAAAAACTCTCTTTTGTCTTACTGTCTTACAAGGTTTTATAAGGGCGAAAAATCAGAGAGGTGTGGCTGTATGGTTGGAAGCTTGCTCCCTAATTACATGGTTCCAGGTCCAGTCCCACAGTGTGGCACCTTGGGCAAGTAACTTCTATTGTAGCCTCTGACTGACCAAAGCCTTATGAGTGGATGTGGCCTCTTTTTTCAGCTGCCCATCTCATTGAACGAACTGTAATACTGCGTTTAGAAAAGATCAAGTTTGTGTGCCTCTTATTTGGAATTGCGTCAAGCACTCTCGGCCCTCTACTAATTGAGGAATTCGGTCGGCGTAAGTTCTGCATTAAAAATATATAGAGGGCTGGTAGTGAGAAAGGGTGAAGACATCTTGACAGTACTTCCAGTTACTGAGAAACAGTTTCAAGGAGAAACACTGCTCACCTGTTAATCAAGAAGGACCTAGAAACGGTGACCTTGACAAAACTTGGCTAATTCTGAAATTAATCAGCAACCTCACGGCTAACGGTTGTCCTTTCCTTTCGCATCCCAGAAATTCACAGCTCTCCAGCAAGTTGACAAACTTTTTCTGTGCTGTTTTCAGTGACTTTAAATTCTCTTTTGAGATGGCTACAGAAAAATTGTGATGAAGAATTTCTTAGAATATCGACAAAAACAGGAATAAGTCACAACCTGTGAGTGTATTTAAATTTAAACTAATAATCTTTAATTGCCAAATTTTTTATTCTCCCAAAATATAAGCAACACAAGATTCAAAATTCTTGCAAAACAAATTAGAATGCACCTCAACCAATTTCAGCCCTCAATTCAGAGCAAATATAGTCTTTCTGTATCAAATTAGGGACGGTGTATTCTAAATGCAGTCTGAATTATTCTTACTTTACTGGCTAGTCTTAATAATCATCTTTGTGTCCAGTTAGGAGTATTATAACTATAACCTATTTGCTAGTGTGTTAAAGCTGATTCCTTTATTTTTATATATATAGTTCTGTTATACGTATTAATCTAACGCACCTATTATTTGTCTAATGCATCTAATGCATTTATTAGTCTAATGCGTCCTTCCTAAACTTCCTTTTCATTTATGCGAATTGTGCTTAATCAACTTCATTAATTTCTAAGTTTGTTTTGCTTTAATTTTGTTAACTATTTCTTTATCTAACGTAGCATTAGTGTTTTAGTTAATTTCTCTCTCTCCAAAGTTGCTATGGCGCAGTGATCTAACGAACATTTTATACCAACTCACTTAGTATATTGTCTGTTGAAATGTTTCTTGTTTATCACTGATGCGTACAATTTGAGGTCATTCATAGGGAAAATAGTAGATTTCTATTCCTTAGTGGTTGTATTCGAGTTCAGTTTACTTTAACATGCTGTTTAAAGTTATAAACACCAGGCAAGAAAGGAGTGCAAAAAGAGAGTCTTTAGAGACTTTCTTTTCTTTTAATAGATATAAGATTTGTTTTATTATATTTTGTTTTATTTTATATTGTTTTGTTTGGTTTGGTTTGGGTTTTTTGTGAGAATTAGCTGCTAGTTTACACATGACGTTTTTAGCGTGCCTGTTTATTATAGTCTTACTCGTGAAACACTGTTAAAAGCTTTCTGTTTAGTCAAATTTTGTCATATTCTTTTTCTTTCTTTTTTTTTTTTTTTGCATTTTGTTAAATAATCGATCTTTACAGCCAGGTGAGCTTTTGCTGTATCTCTTCTTCAGGCAGTGAGTTGTTTTTATAAGTAGTCATTTATTCATTGTGATATTGTTATAGTCAATGCTTTGTAAGCTATAGACGATATGGGCCTGAAAATCTCGAGATTGGAAATGGGTTTTTCCTTTGGTGAGTTATTTACATGTTTTCTGACTTTTCAATAAGTCGTAAAATTTTGTTACCAGAATTTTATTATGACAGTTAAATATTCAATTAAATGTTTAGAACTTTATCACACTCTGACACCTCCCAGTTTTTCTTCTTTTTTTATCATCTTAGCTATTTCCTGAGTTGAAATGTACTCCCGCGATTCTTCAGGTGCTGAGTTTGTTGATTGGAATAATCTCGCTTTAGCGATATCATCTCTATCCAAATTCCTTCCCAAAATTCTTTTATTGCCCTTGCTATTGATACTGCATAGATTTCGGTTTATTTTTACATAATTCTTGGTAAAATCATTTTAGGTTGAAGTCGAAATATTTGTTTTGCTCAAAAAATCGTCGTAACTTTTCATACCGATGGATTATCTGAGATTTAGTGAAGATATTATTGTTTCAAGCGTTATTTGATACAGAGTACTTCCTTTTTCGTTATATCATATCTCTTTGGCATTTGTGACTTGTTTTGTGCATTTTTTTTTCGCTATCAATCTTTTACTGGGGATTGAAATATGTGTTTATTTGCTATTTTTTCCACCTCAGATTGTTTTCAAGGATTAGATTTTCAGAAGTGCTGACAAACACCGGTTCCACGATGAAAGCGGTTTAAATATAAAGATCACTGTAGACGTGACCCTTGCCCATGAAAATGGACATGGATCATGTCTACGGAATAAAGTGTTCTGCCCAAGAAACACGGAGACCTTTGTATTAGTTTTGATTGAACATTTCTTTCAAAAGCAATTTTGTTGTAGCTGAAATAAATAAACTCTTGACGATGATAATAAAGAAATTATGTCACTTAAAACTTCAGTTTGCTTTACTTCCTGTTTTAGACACTATTTCGAGAGCGTTTTCAATTTTTCTTTTTCTTTTTTTTTTTTTTTTCAGCTTTTCAAGAGTTTTTCCTTTTTTTATATCTTTTCAGTCCAGAGTAAGTTTTCTCAATTCTCGAATTCACTCTAATCATACTTTTTGAAATAAACAAGTTAAGTTATAATAGTTTATGTAATGTCACGTATTAACTCAGAGTCACCTACAAGTTCTTTCCAGGTGAGATGACCTTTAAGAAGATACATGTTTAAA
>NC_068996.1:30960021-30962264 GCF_001194135.2 Octopus bimaculoides | reverse complement strand
GTGAGTGAGTGAGTGAGTGAGTGAGTGAGTGTGTAAGCGAGTGAGTGAGTGAGTGTGTAAGCGAGTGTGTAAAGGAGTGAGTGAGTGAGTGAGTGAGTGAGTGAGTGAGTGAGTGAGTGAGTGAGTGAGTGAGTGAGTGAGTGAGTGCAGAATGAATTAGTAAGTGAAGTAGTGACGTATTGAAGGACTGAATGTGCCAAAAGGACAAGAATTAGTTTGTGAGAGAAAGGAATGAATAAGGGATTAAACAAATGAATGAGTTAATCATTGAACAAAGAAGTGAGGCTCAAGGCAAGAAAGAATATATGAATTTGTAAACAACAGTGAGCGAAAAAATCAATTCCTGACTGAATGAATAAGAGAATGAAGCAAAAGGGAAGAAAGAGGAAGAGTGATCGACTGAATTTCTAAATGAAGGAACTAGTCAATGGGTGCGTAAGATAAGGGGAAAGGATCACAGAAATAAGGGTAACAATGAAAAAAGAAATGAAAGAATGAAATAACAAATGACTACTAAAATGAATGAGACATAATTTTTTTCCAAATATATCTGTTTAAAATAGCAAAGCTAGAGACAGCTGCAGCAACAACAGTAGTAACATCAGCAGCATTAGCAACAACAGATGCAATAGTAAATTTAGTAACACCAAACAACAGCAACTAAAATAATAAAAGCAGCAGCAAAAGCAAAAATGATAATAATAATAATGGCTTCAATTTTTGGCACAGCACCAGCAGTTTTTGAGGGGAGGCGAAGTCGATTACATTGACCCCAGTGATTGACTGGTACTTATTTTATTGACCCCAAAAGAATAAAAGGCAAAATCGGCCTCGGCAGAATTTTAAACTCAGAACGTAAAGACAAGCGAAATGTCATGAAGCATTTTACCCAGTGAGTTAATGATTCTGCCAGCTCGCCGCCTTTAATAATAATAATAATAATAATAATAATAATAATAATAATAATAATAATAATAATAATAATAATAATAATAACAACGTTTTCTTTAGTAGTTCACAAAACCATTGGGGACGATACAAGACAATACAATGTGAGGTTACAATACAATGTGAGACCCCCACAAAAACCACGGTTATCCTGACCACTGGGACAAGTGCTTTCTCCACATAGCCCTCCTTCAACCTACAGGTGCATGCTTACAGTAGGCTCGTTCATTCAAACCATTCTTTCAGCACTCAATCACCTTTTAACAAAATCGCTAGGTGGCAGCACTTCCCTCTTCACTTTCACTTTCTTTTCCAAGTGAAACTTGAAAAAGTGGATGAAAGGTTGGCCAAAGTGGAAAATATCTGTCTTCAGCCCTTTCAATCTAGTCCACCACACAACCACTTTCACATCCAGGAGCACCAACTTATCTTCTGGGTCCAAGATGATAGTCCTTATATTGAGATCTAGACCTCTCCGGAATAATACCGCAGTTCCACCACTACCACCTATTCCCGGTTGACATGGAAATAAATAAGTCTCGTAACCACCGAAAATGGGCACGAAAGCTCGTCGGTCGAAGAGTCTGTTTTCACTGATAGCCACTACATCTAAACTTAGTGACCTGAGGTTACTGGGTAGGTGGCCTTGTTTTCAAGGCGACCCCAAGCCATTTGCATTTACACTACCTATTCTGAGCAAGGCCATGTTTGTAAGAGCAGAGAGTGAAGAGAATCCCTTACCCTATTTTGTGGAGAGACAGAGATTCTGTGCTTCTAGCTATTTGTCAGTGTCTCCAGAAGCATTTCTTTCTAGAGCCTTTAGTTCATGGAAATCTTCCATTCCTTTGGGATATTTTACTTTCAGTTTCTTGTAAGTTTGTTGCGTTGTTTTCATAATTTTCATTTGAATAGAGGTGTTATGCGGGAGATGCACGGTATTCGTTTAGAGTAATATTTATGTATTATTTAATGTCTTATTAAGTCCTTGTTTGTGTCTATGGCCGTGTAATTAGTGATACCTTGGGAGTGCTGTTCATTTTGTTGGTTAGGATTGCTATGTATTTTCGTTTGTTGAGGTGTTTGTAATGTTGATGTTTATAGTGCAGATGTTTGTAATTACGTTGGTGTAGAGTGTTAGTGTGTGATGGTTAGTGGTTTCTGTGGTGGTGGGAGCGGCAGCGGCGGTGGCGGTGATAGTGGTAGTGCTGCTGCTGCTGCTGGTCCTGGTGGTGATGCTGGTGGTAGTGCTGGTGGTGGTGGTGGTACTGGTGGTGGTGGTGGTACTGGTGGTGGTG
>NC_068996.1:30957362-30958268 GCF_001194135.2 Octopus bimaculoides | reverse complement strand
ATATATATATATATATATATATATATATAATACAAATAATATGTGAGTATATGCATATATACGTACATGTATGTACATACCTACATCTACATGTATATATAGATGCATATCTGGGTACAAGGCGTCACAAACAAACGTGGACAAAATGAAAAACAGAACATAAACGGAGTACAGAAAACACACAGGCCACATAGAGACCAGTTCCTTCATCAGCTGCCACCATTCTAAAACTAAGCGTTTCGAAGAGTTATATATATATATATATATATATATATATATATATATATATATATATATATATATATAAGTGCTATGGATAGACCATAGTTAAGCTCCAGGTTCGGTGATTATGCGAATGACCTTATATATATATATATATATATATATATATAAATATATATATATGTACAGGGTATGAGAGGTTTTGGTGTCCAGAAGACCCAAAGGTGTCGGGTAATGCTGAGTAAGTGCTATGGACAAACTATAGTTAAGCTCCAGGCTCGATAATGATACGAATGAGGAGGTCGTGTATTAGCATGCATCTATATAAAAATTAACAGAATGAGATTAAAAAAGTCCAAGGCTGTGAACATTTTTCAGAACATTTATAAAGAGGTCTTACAGCTGTTTCCGGGATATTTTATATATCCCTTCATCGGAAACGGTACGAAAAAATGTGTAAGTAATAGTTATTGTAGAGAAGATATGAAATACAGAGTGAAGTGGAGGAATGAAGCTATTGATTCCCAGCAATTCTTTGGTTAATATATTTGTAATATGTGAGTGTGTGCGTGAGTATATAACGATTAAATATGCGAGTATATAATGATTAATGCGCGAGCATATAATGATTAAACACACACACACACACACACACACACACACACACACACACACACACACACA
>NC_068996.1:30953145-30955076 GCF_001194135.2 Octopus bimaculoides | reverse complement strand
TATATATATATATATACTCATATACATATATATATATATATATACATATGTATATACATATGTGTGTGTGTGTGTGTGCGTGTGTGATATTATGCATATATTCAGACGCATATGCAGATGCGTGTAAGTGCACATGGTCATGTATGTATGTGACACTTTGTGCATGTATGTGTATGCATGCGTATCTGTGAGTGTGTATGTTCGTTCAGGAATAAATAGGCGTCTTTTATTATCATTAGTTGCAAAGTTTCTTCGTATCATCTTTATTGCGCTCTTTCTTTTATTTTTCTTTTATTTTTATTTTTTGGTTTTTCTTTCATTAACTCGGATAGTAAATGTTTACATTTTGCCTCGTAACTATCAATGACTTTACGTGAGTTGTTCATGATTCTATAAATTGTGATCCTGGTTCACCGTTATGGGAAGAAAGTTGATAAATAATATCATAGATCCCACGAAAAAAGATTTGAAACTTGTCTTACCAACAAAAGTTCATGCTGTAAACGAATAATTCTTAGTTTGTGTAAACTTTTGGCGTGTATCATAAGTTTACTGTCAATCGACGATAAGATGACGATGGCAACAACATGTTATGTTAAATGCACACACACGCAACTTACACAATTAATTTGATTACGTCGTCATATTAGTCGATACTAAACCAACACAGTCAAGCATACACTCACATATAGCATTCATGGGCAAATACAGACACATGCTTTCATACACACACTTCTAATACACTGCTTTATACACGATAACACATAATTTGTGTGTGTGTGTGTGTGTGTGTGTGTGTGTGTGTGTGTGTGTGTGTGTGTGTGTGTGTGTGTGTGTGTGTGTGTGTGTGTGTGTGTGTGTGTGCGTGCGTATTTGTGTGTGCGTGTGTGTATGTATGTGTGTGTATGTGTGTGTGTGTTTTCCTTACTCAGTTTTTCTGTTCTTGGTATCAACACATTTTTCTTAATCTTTCAATCTCTCTAGTCTCTTGTTTTTTCCCCACTTTATATTCTTCTTTCTATCTCCCTCTCTCTCTCTCTCTTTCCCTTTATAGTTGTGTGTGCGCGCGTGCGTGTGTGTGTACATGTATAATTTAATATACAGAATTTAAGAAAGAGTTAGTAATAGTTTCATGATGTTGAGATACAATGATTTGGCACATTTGTATAGCAAACCATGTGTCTCCAAGCAATCTTTCAGACTCAGTGCACACTGTTAAATTTATATGAAATCCAGGATGCTGGTCTATGAGAAAACATAAGAAAAAAAGTGAAAAAATGCGAAGAAGTTTGATGCTGAACGCGAAGAAAGAAAAAAAGAGTTTAAAAAGCATGATCTTCGTCCCCTTTATCTGCACAAATTGTAATTAATCTAGCTGGTGTGGAATAATATAACAAAGATGAAGCCAACGTCAGTGAGAATTAATCTAGAGAGGGTCATGTTCTCTAGTTCCACAAAAGAAATTTGTCCATGTGCTTGCATTTTCTAAAAATTTCGAGTCTGGAATTAAGTAGTGTGATGGAATTCTTCGATCTAAAACAATGTACGATCTTTCGGCAACGGATAACTTGCATATCTTTGATTCATTTACATTATAGCGTAGATTTCTCCACGATTCTCCACTTGATTGTATATGGTATGCAGTTGGTTTTCAGATCCCATACATGTCTTGCCAACTTAAAGGCTTTGTCTTTATCAGTGTCGAAGAGAAGACAGGTGGTTTGCATAAAGGCGTTTAAAATTGGTTTCACATAAACCAATGTAGTTTTTCTATTCGATCATGTTATTTTGGAGTACTGCTGTAACTTAGGCTTCATAAGCAACTGAATACATCGAACACGACTGATGAATCAGACAAGCTTCAGGGTCTCGGGAGTTGTATCTATGTATATGTGTGTATATTGATATATATATATATATATATATATATA
>NC_068996.1:30943532-30952444 GCF_001194135.2 Octopus bimaculoides | reverse complement strand
TATATATATATATATATATATATTTATTTATTTATTTATCATACATACATACACACATATATACATACACACACATACATGCCTACGTGTACGAATGCATGTATGCATGCATACATACATACATCCGGAGCCTCGTGGAGTTTTTAGGTGTTTTCGCTCAATAAACACTCACAACGCCCGGTCTGGGAATCGAAACCGCGATCCTATGACTGCGAGTCCGCTGCTCTAACCACTGGGCCATTGCGCCTCCACACATACATACATATATATACATACATACATATATACATGCATACATAGGGATACATATGCATATATAAATGCATGGTTGTTTGTGTGGTTAAGAAGTTCGTTTCGCAGGCACGTGGTTTCGATACCTCGAAGTGTCTTCTACTTTAGCTCTATGCAAAACAATTCCTTGGTTAAATTTGAGACAAAAGCTCTACGGAAATCCACATGGAGTGTGTGCGCGCGCGTGAGTGTGTATGTGCGTGCGTGTGCGAGCGTGTCTGCGCACGCACCTGTTTTTATGTTTGTTTTCCACCACAAGACAACTAATGCTGGTTTGTTTATAGTTTGCCAGAGAAATATGCTTCGTTTATCAAATGTGATACATAGAACTGTCGAAGAAATAATCAACTTTAACTTCAGGGTTGTTTTACCTTGCTTATGACGAGAATTAACATTAATACTAACGAATTTTATTTTCATTTTGTGTGTAATAAAATTAAAAACAAAAAAAAACAATGAGAGTTCTATATTGAATATGTTAGTGCCGACTCATCTATATGTTATTCTTGCAGAATGCATCCCTGAGAAATATTCTCATGCTATTAACAAATTATATGATACTTTAAATGTTTATAGTAGTTAAACTCAACTATTTCATGGTATCTATTCATAATTAAGAGTACTGCGCCATCAAGAGTTAAATTACTTTGGCGGTTATGCAATTCAGTGGCGCGATTTGAACAGTAATTCCATGTGGCGAAAGAATAAACTGTTGCGAAATAAAATATATTCTTGGTGGTGATAGAATCTACAGCAAACAATACTTGGTAGATAATAATTTAAACACAATTTCAATATATACAATTGGAATAAGTGAATGAATGCATGTTCATGGCGTCATAAAGAAATGTTAATCATATTTGCACATTAACAGAGCAAAGAAACTTAAAATATAAAGTATTCATAGTATATCTACAGCTATTTTTATTATAGGAGTTCACAGAAAAAATTACATTTTTCAGTGATCATTTTCTGAATTAATGGGTCAAATTGACTCTTCATGAATCTTCTATAGTTTTTTAATTGGAAAACAGAATTGGAGTTTATCTTGTAATCCACTATATCGTACACATTATAGGCTGAAAACATTCATTAATTCTCTGTTGACAACTTTTGATATGTTCCTCATCAAAATATGATGGTTCTCAATGTAGCTATTTAAACAGAAGAACTGAAACATTAGACTTGTTTATCTACATTAACCTCACCTTTCTCTGCAATAATATATCCAGAACAATTGTGTCTTGTGAATGTCCTTTGAAGCCATTTAGTTCTCAATTCAAAAGAGAATACATTCCGTCCCGGTAGTTGTGTCCAGGTCACCTGGTGACATTAATAGCAACATTAGATAGTTATGTTTCACACGCAAATGCTGTGCTCAATTTAAGAGATAATGATATTAGAACAGGCAATTTCTGTGCTGTTTCGTCGATGTCATTACGCTATTATACGTAAATAGTAGACATATATCCTGTCTGATTTCTTTGTAATTATCAGAATTCAAATCAACCAAGTATTGTTTACTTCCCAGAGCTCAACAGTTCAAATGCATTTCTGTTTTTAATATCTACCTACCTCTGTCGACTAAATTATTCAAATGCAAACATTTATTTGTGTTTAAATTTGCTGCATTCATACGATTCTAATAGAATTGTTAGAATGGTTTTGGCTTCTGAGATAGTGACGTAGTAATAGGTGGAGTGAATGGTGAAGTAGAAGCGAAAATCTTTCGAAATTCAATTTGGATGGGGTTAGTTGTTGTGAAAGGACATTTAGACCTTTAAATTACGCAAAATTGATTCTTCAAGTTTTAACGTAATTGGTTACAAGTTATATTCTGAAAATAGTGGGATTAGAACATAGGAAATTAAACATTATTCCTCGTCAAAACTTATAAACTAGGAAAAATTTGTTTCTCGTCGAAACCGTAACAATTTTACCTGTTATAACTTTGATGAAAAGCAAATAATTTCCAAGAATTGATTTTATGATGTGTTTCATCTCTAAAATATAAAAATATATTTCTCTTTTAGGAAAAAAAGATTAAAAGTTGCGTATATAAATAAACAGTGCCTTGCGCAGTTGTCTCCTGGTTTTAAATTCGTTTCATGGCTAAGAAACAGTTATTTCGTCATACTCATTTCTATAAACATACACATATACATATTACTCTTTTACTCGTTTCATCCATGCAGCTGCGGTCATGCTGGGGCACCACTGTGGGAAGGAGCACCTATATATATAATAAATTTAATAGAAAAAAATGTACATGTGTACAAAATAGTCCGACCTACAGAATATAAATAATATCAGGAGTTAAATGGGTAGAGTTTTACGAATCCAACAGCTGTTTCTGGGGGATCCATTGGATCCATTATCGGATAACTCCTCCCCCGTCTTCAGGAGAGGCGTTGTTATCCGATAATGGATCCAAGAAACTATCACTATTCCAGACCAGCAAGCCCACAGAAACAGCTATTGGATTCGTAAAACTCTACCCATTTAACTCCTGATATTATTTATATTCTGTAAGTCGGACTATTTTATTACCATAAACATGTACATTTTTTCTATCAAACGTATTTAATATTCTGTGTGAATCGACTTGCCTAACTTGCTTCGCATTACATTTACTCACCTACCGGCTCAAGTCCAAATCTCTTGAGCACTTCGAAGTGTATTCTATATAGAGAAAATCTCTCTCTAACCTATATGTATGTGTGTATGTGTGTGTGTATGTATATATATGTATATATATGTCTGTGTATATATATAATGGATAATAAAATGAATGGTTTACAGCTGGTAGTTGACTGGTAATTCGTTTCACGGTGTGTATGTATATATATATATATATATGTCTGTGTGTGTATGTATATATATATTGGATAATAAAATAAATGGTTTACAGCTGGTAGCTTACTGGTAAAGCATGGTCACTTTCACAGTAATTGTTATGCATATGGTAAATGAAAGACAGTAGATGGAATATACCAGAATTTATTATTAATCACGACAATTGTTTCGACATATCGAGCATCGATTCCTCATGGGTGGAACACTCAACAACTGTTTCAGGAGCATCCAACAGTGCAAATGTGTCTCGTCGGATGATAAATAAATACAATTCGTTAAAATAACTGTTCCGCAATGTAACTTCCCGTTTTGTAGAAAGAAAAGCAACCAGACGGAGGAAATATCTTTATTTATATAGAAGATCCAAAATAAAATCACAGATGGCAAAAATAGAAACGAACACGCAATCCAGCGAGAAAAGTATTAAAAATAACCATTAACAAATATGGATGTATAGACGCCCTCGGAAAGCTGCATGGCGTGAGTACACTTGCTCATATAAGCATCCGCAAAAATGTAAGCATATGCACACGTGTGGTTTGGTGCACTCATGATCACAAAGCAAGTTGACTATCTACTTGGTGTTTGTAAGAATGGGAAGGTTAAAAGTAAACTTAAGTCATCCATACCTTAAAGTAAATTAAATTATGTTAATGGTTATTCAAAATTCATTCCTACTACCTTGTGCGAAACTACATTTATATGCGTGTAGGCATCAGAAATTCTGTTAATGATCTTCTCGTTAGTTCATAGAATAGACAGGGATTCATCGGAGCAGAGACAGCATCTCCTGGAAATTATATTGCATGGTTTCGCGAATCATTTATGTTGTACTTCATTTTATCCTCCTCCAGTCGCCATACAAAATCTGCCAAAGATGTTGAATGTCTTTTATTGGTTGTCTTAAAGCTGGCAACATGGTTACGATAACGATTCTTAAATGAATCAGCTGTCTGCCCAATGTAAACATACGGCCCGCACCTTGTGTGCACGGTACATTTATACACAAGATTTGTACTCATAGGACATTTGTACTCATCAAAGGACATTTTAATCTTTCTCTGCATGAGCATTTATCGTACTTATTTGTATATTAGACAGTCCCGACTCCATTTACCGGCGTTGTTATCGTGCTAGTTGTATCATAAGTATCTCTACTACTACAAATTGATCGTAATTGGTGTTTATCATTGCGGTTTACATCTCCTTGGTTGGTATTTAGATGCAAATGTTCGCTAGATCCAGTAGGTGGGTTATTGAACCTTTGCCGTATTTTGCTATTGATCATGCGATGCATAAGCTGCTCTAAATTAGCAGAGTTGGCGTAGGATACCTTCATGGTGTGTCGATTAAAAATACCATAATACCGATTAGATTTAGGAAAACACCTGTCCAAAGCAGCGATCTTGGTTGAAACATGCGAAGCGAAAATCGGGTTGAACCAGAAGACATCCTGATTCCTGTATCTGTTACTAGGCTTATTTGATCGAGTGTGTTGTACAGGATTGGAACAAGCAGTTGGATTATTATGTCGCGTGTGTATGAGTTTTCGTTGGTAGCTCATTGATATGACCAATTCTTCTTGGCCTGTATTCTTTATCTGAGTGAGTTCTCAAACCGTGATGTTGTCGTAGTATACAATGTGTATCACGGTTGAAGGAATTTCCAGTGCTTAGTATGCCTGCTTCTTGTATATATTGACTTGTCAACTCTCGTACACGAATTCAGTAATCTATCAACTTTTATGGGTCATAGATTACTGAATATATAGGGTTCTGGACTATAAGGCAAGAGATTTACAATTTGTATCCTATGTGTGGTTCCGCATAGCGAAGTTACTTTACTCCATGTCTATAAATAGTTACCATAAGGTTGTTGCTTTTCACTTTGTAAGTGAAAATCAGAGTTGCCTTAGTTCATAGTGAAGCGCACAGGTCCTCATATGGTATTTAAATATGTAGCATGTATCCTTTACTATAAAAAACTTGTATAGTCTAGCTGAAGGTCACCAACGGTTTCCCATAAGTTGATGGCATTTTTTATTATTTTATTTTTTATGGGAATGGTTCTGGAGGTTTCTTAATGAATGTGTATTTTTTTCCAAAATAATATCTGTACTAGACTTGTATTGAGAGTTCATGACTATAAATTGCGGAGAAACGAATTTAACGTAAAACATCTGAACTCGTGAGTTTATTGACATCAAAATAATAGAAATAAAGAAAAAATTATAGTGCTATGCTGTTCTCAAGAAAATAGAATAGAGCTTTATACAACAACTATTGAAGTTGATTCATCCACATTGATGCTCTCGGGTAACTTAATGAGTATGTCAGAGTACCTGTCAAAACGTCTGGACAAGTTTGTGAAGTTGTTGAACCCACTCTTCTATCGACAAGCCGCACAATCTCATTGTGAGTCAGAAATAGCATTCCATTGTCTCGCGAGCTCTAATGAGTTGGACATTCGTAAGAAGTCTTCTTAATATCGGAAGAAAAGTGGCAACTTTGCTTCTGTTGGAGAATAAACGGTGACTAACCTGAAAGTGTGGTCTTCATTGTTGATCATGTGCAGGACGATTGTCCTTTGAATCCTAGATTATGGTCCATATCACAAGATCCAGACCTTTCTGCCACTCCATCTCTTGAAGAAGGTCGACTTTGAAATATATACACCTTGTCATGCTGATTGTACAACATCTACATTTAGTTATCTGAGATCACTGACATGTGCTTCTACTTCGAGTCATAGTAGACCTGAGAACAATAATGGTTAAGAGGTAGTGCCATACTCCTCCAAACCCTGAAACTCCCGAACCTTAGCCTCAGTACCGGATGCAGTTAAGGTCATACCCAGGACATAGAATATTTAATTATTATATACAGTAGTCATAAGGAGTCAGAATCACAAAATAATGAAGTAGTCTCCCAGAAGACTCCCCAGTTCTTCATTCCGCACATAAAAAGCATAGAAGGAATGTGATTACATTTTTATTTCATCCGCAACGAGGGTTTTTAAATTTAGTTATTACATTTATATATAATTGCTCTTCTCTTGAGTTCCTTTAGAAATGGGTTGTGCATGTTTGCGCATTGCCGACTACACTTTAGTCAACAAACGTCAACATTCTCGCCAACGTCTTGGCACTGGCAAAAATTTTACACTCTGCAAAGGAAATTTTATAAATCATGTCCCTCTTGTTTGCGTCCTTCCTTAGCCATGCTATCACTCCTCGACTCATAGAGCAGGAAAGTCTTCCGCTTTGCTGGCGCTTGCAAAAAGACATCTTGAAATAGGTCGCAGAACAAATCTAACCTATGTGTGGAAGATGTTTAGAGCAGATTTACCGCCATCCTTTGATCAATTGTTGTTATCAGTCTTTTGCAGAACTCCGCATGTGCCATAAGTTGCAGTGAGCCATTGAGATAGACACCAAAACTGACTACTATCTTCGTCCAATCTCCCTCCTCAAAACGTTGATCAAAGTGTTCGAAAGCCGCACACATCGATTTAGAATTAAGTACCATACACCCGTCCTGGTCCATCTGTTGGTATCACTTGCTCTACTGCCAGCCGGGCCTGTCGAATAGCTTTTGTTCCTTATGCAACTTTCGTGTTCTGCATTAAAGAAATAGTCACCGCTTGCACCTCATTTACAATACCTTTTCTAATTGCCACTTCTAGTACACTCACTAACTCCTCTTCTAATCTATCTTTCTCAACCGTTATTTTTTTTTTTCATTTCTTTTTGTTCTTAAAATTTACCACAGGCGTGATATCACCGATTGTGGACGACTTCTCCGTCAACTGACGCACTGATGCTTAACTAAAATACTCTTGGAAAATATTCGCTTAACATCCAATAACCAAGTCCCTTTCTTCGAGTCCTATCTAGATTGACTGTGCAGATCTCAAATGTTTGTATAGCTGACTACAATTAAATTGTAGACATCATATCTAAACTCCGTGACTGATTTAATAGGTACCCTTCTTGATACGATCTAGGAGACACTAAGCAGTTACTAAACATACATTGACACACTCAGGAAATCCAGTTGGTAGCTGTCAGACAATCGAAAACAGTTAAGCAGGTTTTGAAACCCCTCTCTTATCGGCTAGTTTCATGTAATCCCATTACGCGTCTAAGATACTGTTCCAGTTTCCTACTTGTATGAAAAAAATGAGGCATCCCAAGTACTTCAAGAAGCCTGAAGAAATCCAGCCTACTTTCTTCTGTCAGAGCATAGATTATTTGCATGAAGAAACAACAGTGTCACTCCTTTTTATCCAAAATATGCATATGCATCGTAGCGTCAAAGACGTAGATTAGTGCATGAGTCTCAGAAATCTTGGTTTTGTTGATTGCTACTACATCTATATCTAAGGCTGTTAACCAAGTGACCTTGCTTCCAAGCCGACCCCATTTATAGCAGCGTTGGTGTGCTTAATGGAATGTTCCTGTCTCATATAGTAGCGCTGGAATGATCTATGATAATCCTTTCTACTATAGGTACAAGACCAGCAAGGTGAGGTTAAGTCGATTACACCGACCCCGGTACTCAACTGGTACTTAACTTATCGATCCTGAAAGGACGGAAGGCAAATTCGACCTCGGTGGAATTTGAACTCAGAACATAAAGACGAACGAAACGCCGCTAAGTATTTTGCCCGGCGTACGAACGATGCTGCCAGCTCACCGCCTTAGAGTGATGTATGATAACGTCATAATGTTTATGCAGTAGTGTCGATCTATATATAATAAGTTATATTTTAAAATGAACGAGACCTTAAAGTCAAGCCCCAAATCACTATTTTCAGCCGTTCTGAGGAAATAACTTCGTTTGGGTATGATATACAAACGTTTCGGGTTTTAAGCTCTGATTTAATGATTGAAAATCTTAACTAATCCAGTGGCACTTCATCAAAGTGATGAGCAGAGGGGAAGAACTAGCTTAGTCATTGACAATAGATTGTTTTTTGATGTTTTCAATAGTTCTATATTCTTTCTTATATTTTATTTTATTTGTTTATATATTACGTTTCCAGTAGTTCTATCTTTGTTTTACTTGTGTCGTTGTTCACAATTCTGCTGTATTTTGTAGATGATGTATTGTCTCGTCTTTGAATTCTTTATTTAAGCTCACTCGTTCTTGCCGATGTGTTATGGTTACTTTCTATTTAATATCTATACAACTCTTTTGTCTCTCTGCAATCTGTCTCCACTTAATCTTCATGTTGTCAAGCATAGTTTGTTGGCTTTTTCTTTTAATGTGTTTGTCTTTTTTTTTTCTTGCTGTTGTTTTGTTGCTGCCGTTTCTATCGTTGTTGTTTTTTTTTTCTTTTTGATGAGACATTGACGCAGATTATTTGCTCATATTTGAATATTCCATTTGTTTATCACTTTTGAATTTCAGATATATGTCTCTTAGGCTTTGTTTAGGATTTAGCATTTTGTTTTGTTTTGTTGTTCCTTTTATTTCTCTATCTGATTACCACTTTTAAACATAATGGCTCCATTGATCATTTCTATTAAAATTTAATGGCACCACTGACCTCTATAATCATAAATATAACAGCTACGTTAACCACTTCCATCTACGATGTACACATTACATGGTACTAAACTAGGTACATTATGTGTGTGTGCGTACGCGTGTGCGTGCGCGCGTGCGTGTGTGTGTGTGCGTGCGCGTGTGCGCGTGTGTGTATATATATATATATGTATGTATATATATATATATATATACATACATATATATATATAT
>NC_068996.1:30942763-30943294 GCF_001194135.2 Octopus bimaculoides | reverse complement strand
CTGTCTCAAAAAAAAAAGAACCACATTGTAAGCATTATTCAATGTCGTCATCATTATCATATTGTTCCTCTTCTAGTAATCGACGACGAAGCACACTGTTGTTTCTGCTGCTGCACTTGTCTTCGTTTTTTTTTTATTATTATTATTATTATTATTATTATTATTATTATTATTATTATTATTATTATTATTATTATTATTTTATTATTATTATTATTATTGATTACATTCTTGTTTCGCTTTTGTCGTCGTTGACATTGTTGTGGCCGTTAATTCTGCTATAAAAATGCAGTAGCCACTTTACTTTGCATACACGCGCATCACACACACAAACACACACACACAATACACACACACATACAAAACACATACACATATATAAGATTTTTTACTTACTATTTTACATTTTATTATTACTCTATCCATTTTGAGTCTCAACTCTAAAGTATATGTGTGTGCATATGTGTGCATGTGTGTGTGTGTGTGTGTGTGTGTGTGTGTGTGTGTGTGTGTGTGTGTGTGTGTGTGTGT
>NC_068996.1:30935413-30940664 GCF_001194135.2 Octopus bimaculoides | reverse complement strand
GGTTGGTAAGCAAGCTACTTTATTTCAATAAATTCGCCATTAGTGGCGTTACATAGAGGGGACAAACAAAGACAGACAAACATAAAGTAGCTGTGGGATGGACATGGACATTAATGAAATGAGGGTGATAAGGATGAAACAAATAATGAGAGAGGCGCCCGCCGACTGATAACCCCCTCGAAAACATTGTTCTTTTCTTTCCCCCCTTTAAAAAACACTTATGAGGTTGCAAACCTCTTACACTATCAATATTACAATTTTTACACAATTTCAATATATCAAAAATTCACAATTTTCATCACTCCACATTAGCAGCTTCCTCAGGGGAGTCGAACAACAACTACACAGTTGCGAACTTGACCCCCCTCGAGACAAAAAATGTCTTCGCTGGCAAACAAATTGCCAGCTCTCTTTCAACAACCTCTTTGTTGAAGAGGGCAATGGTATTGCGCGACCTACAATAGGTCCGCAAGACCACTGCCATCTTCTCCATATTATCCAACCACTGCCTGGGTGGGCACAATTCCCACTCCAGGGCAGCGCTCCGTTCCTTTGCCATGTTTTTAAAAAAAGTTCAAAAGTTCAAAAAGTTCAAAGGAAAATAAACACAGTTCGTATAAAAGAAAAAATAAGAAAGAAGAAATGAGAAAAGAGAAAAAGAAAAGGAAAAAAGAACAAAAGGAAAACCAAAATTAGAAGAAGAAATAAATAAAATGAGAAAAAAAATATGTTCCGGCAGGGACTCCTATTTTCTGAACAAAAAAGTTCACTTCGACTGGTACTCCAGCTGTCTGAGTTCTCTTCTTGACACACTCCACAATGCAGGGTAAATCCACAGAGAATGTTCAAATTTGGCAAAAAAATGCCACACCAAATTTCATGATAATTGAAACAATTCAAAAGTTCACCTTCTCCGTAATGGTAAATCCACATGTAGAATTAAATTGGCAAAAAATGTCACACCAAATTTCACGAAGAAATTTTTCCCCTCCGTCGCTGTGGTGGCACGTCCATCAACAACGACGAACGAGGAACACAGATTTGACTCGCAAAGCGAGCAACAACTATAGTCGCCGTAGGCAGGCGAAATTGCCCCAGAGCTGGGCGAAATGTACTATGAAAAAATATATACAACAATAGGCGTCGAACGACGCACGTCCACACAGTTCTTCAGGTTCACAGGAAGTAACACCAACGCGCAAGACTGGAAGTCAAGGGTAAGCAAGCTACTTTCCACACAGCCACTCCTGCGCCTACGTGTATATAAATATATAGTAAGAAATTGCACAAGCCAGTAGTCTTCAAGTGGAATCCATATAGTTCTTTGGGGTCCATATAAGAATTTATTTTTTAAATTTATGTGCAATAAATTTGTTATACTTCTACAATGAACAAAATATACAATTCTTTATAGTATTTGAGTATAGAAATATAATAGGATTTTTTAAACGTCGCACGGCGAGGAGAGTCTACCTGAGTAAAAACATTGCAACTCAGAGTTCCCCGTTTTACTGATACCAAGCAATCTTATATTAATATATTAAATATAAACCATTAAATATGAGACGCACAAAACAGAAAAAAAATCTGTAACAATGTAGTACGAAGCAACCTGCCGTTTATCTTCAAGGCATTTTGAAATATTTCAAAAACACATTTCAGTTTTTGTCAACAGTGCATTGAATATAAGATGAAGTTAACAAACCAACCGGAACCGACTGGAATCGATTGGTTTCGAGCTTGTAACAGTGTTATAGAAGAGTTTCCATCGTTCCACTCTCGGGCGTTTTAAAATATTTCAACGAACTTATTAGATCCATGACGACGATAAAATATCGGCTCTTAGCTGCCTGTTCAAGACATAATTGATATTAACCATATATCCCATGTTTTCCCGAAATACGAAGATCACAATTTCTGGTTATACAGAGAGAGGCGTATATATATGCGTGTGTATAGATATGTGTGTTTATGTGAGTCTGAGAGTGTGTGTGTGTGTATACATACATAAGTATATGGGTGTGGATGGATGGATGGATGTATACATATTATATATACATATATACATATACATATATACATATACATATATACATATACATATATACATATACATATATGTATATATACATATATATGCGTGTGTATGTATGAATATATATATACATATATATATTGTATACGTACATATACATACATACATACATACATACATACAAACATACACGCATGACATTTAATGCTGATATTTCACATTTTTTGTTGTGCATTGCTAAATTGTGAATTCAGTGTTTAGAATTCTCTAGTATACTTACTTTGCTTATTCAGATCACGTAGTTGATTGAATAACACCAAGAACTGGTATAACCAATTAAATACCACGCCTGCAGCAGCCTATTACTAGTTCATAAGCAAACTGTCCGTGCAGTTTATATAGAACAATGACATCAGATTGATCATAAAGAATATTGATCGATTCATCACAAGTAAAACAAGGAATTTATGGTGAGGTTTAGCGTGAATACAACATATTCAATATTACAGTATTTTGGACATTCTCTTTATATTATTAAATATGAAACTCAAAACTGGTGCGAATGAACTTTGTAAGTGTAGTTACGTTAAGCATGAGCCATTGGCCTACAAGCTGTTACATGTCATGAAATAGAGAAGAGACCTGAATCTATCCATAGAATACTTTAAATAAATGTAATCAAATCCATAAAGTGACTCGTAAAGTCTGGAGTTGGCTCTGAATTCAGGAATTTTAAGGAATTAAGAAATTAATACCCACCTCCTGGAAACTACGTCAATCTACTGCAGATAATATTGATTTATTTCGATTTGGCGCTAGTGATATTTTTGTTAAGTGTGGCTGAATATAAACGATCTCTGTCGACTTCATGTTACAAAGGGTACTTAATATTTTTCCACTCTTGAACAGATAAGGAACAAATTCCATATGCCTGTGGAATTTGAAATTGGAACGTAGAAGGGGTGAAACTAAATGCCGGTAGACACTCGACAATGGACATCTCTGCTACCCTTCCTCTCTTATCGCAACAACATTCCTAGCTAACAAATTTACATTACCAAACTACACAACCCTCAATAAAACACAGTTATCTTTTATTGAAGGCCATTAAATTATTACCCTTTATACACAGATGTTGTTTCTACTGTACACGGGCATCTTAAGCTGTATCTAAATAAACAAGATTTAACTAATTGAAAATATTATTCTCGCCATCCCATTATAACTTCAGCTTACGGGTGAGCTGCTTTTGTCTGCTGTTGCTCCTTTACTTCAAACCACATTTTTATATATTAGAAACCTGCTTGCCGACCAAAGCCATCTGATTTGTCTGTAGGATCTTTAAGCAAGTTCTACCAAATTGATTAAACCTTTTCTCTGTAAGGATATCAGTGTGATACATCAATAGTTAAAAACAACACTTTCAGTTCAACTCTATTGTAAAACTCTTCAACAGCATGATATTTTACCATCCTCCGGAGCAACGCTTTTTCCATGTTTTCAGCAGGTGCCATGAGAAATGTTTCTATATTATGAGAAGCAAGATTCTTCGTTAATCCTTCTATTTACATATACACACACCAGTTATTTTGCTTATAACGAAATTATTGACACTACCATTTATCATTTTTTAAATTTTTTACCATATGTCAAAACAGTTGGTAGCTATTGATAAAAGCAGTACAAAACGAACTCAAAGTTACGCGAGAAGTAACAAATAAAGAGATAAAAATTCGAGGTAATGGCTTCCAAAAGGAACTATTCGAATCGATTAAGAATTTGATGTTTATACGAAATGTCGGATGAGAGTTCAAAATTTAAAAATTCAGGGGTAAATAGATAGATAAATAAGTAGATAAAATAAATATATACAGATTCGGGTGAATTCGAGTAAAGGATATTATCTACGGCCGTTTCAGGGGTACAATAAATGTATAAATGGCGTTTTAAGTATTCCAAATACAAAAACATAATGCCCTAACCCTAACCCTCATCAGGATGGTTTCCTTCATGATGAAATCCTACATGGTAATAATCTATCAAAATGAGAGTTCGATTGAAGAGAACCCATGTTTACTACGTTTACTCGAGGACTGTAGTATACAGATCCACCCTTACACCATGCGATGGCATTACTAGGCACTATATGGGTATGACAGCCAATGACTTCAAGGGAAAATGTTCCCAGCTCTTGCATTCATTTGGATTCAGGGACAGAGAAAACTTCACTACCCTGTCCCGCTTTCTTTTTCATGATCTCCGAGACGAAACACCCAGCTTCAAGTGGACTATTATCGACAGGGCGCCACCATATTCACCCGGTGCCTCTAATTGCTAGCTGTGCCTCCGCGAAAAACTGCATATGATCTACTAACCCACAGTATCCATCAACAAGAAATATGAGGTATAGTATTGCTGTCACCAGCTGTATACCCTTCTGAAAAATTTCAAACCACTGGCCGCCGACATACCTCTCTAGTATCAGCCACGCCTAGCACCGCCTGCACCAAGGTCACCGTCACAAATTAGCCCCCAGGCGAAATGTTGGGGTTCCATGCCTGTCTACCAGCATACTCTCAGCCTTTGTACATTACCCCTTGTGCACGACCACACGAGTATATGTTCGCGCGCGTATATGCGTGACTGCGCATATGCATCTGCTCACCGTATGCATTCGCATGGATGTGTATGCATTCAGGGACATGTTTCTGAGTCTTTGCTCGTCATCAGCCTGAAGTAGTACAACCAGCTGGCTGAAGATGCCTGTCAATCTCTCAAAATCATATATATTTCTAGTTAAAACACATTCACTGATTACAAAAATTAAAAATAATCTAATTATAAATCTCACAGAAAGACTTAAGCAGCAGTGTTACCATAAAGCAGTTGTATACTGTCAACTTAATGTGGCAGTCCCAATAAGGGAATCATACTGCTGCTATTTAGCCCTAGGAAGCTGGACCATATATATATATAATGTAACCACGTGTGTATCATTGGCGATTTTCTTCCTCCGTCTTCCCTTCTTTTGGACTTTGCTCTATTTCTGAAGATCTTTGCTCGAAGCGTAAAATCTTCTTTCTTTCCTTTCCTGTGCGTCTAATAATACAGTACTTGTATCACATCCTCGCGTTGCTGTTTTTTTCTTGTTTGTTCTTCTTTGTTTGAATTCACTATATATATATATATATATATATATAGAGAGAGAGAGAGAGA
>NC_068996.1:30934213-30935274 GCF_001194135.2 Octopus bimaculoides | reverse complement strand
ATATATATATATATATATATATATATGTGTGTGTGTGTGTGTGTGTGTGTGTGTGTGTGTGTGTGTGTGTGTGTGTATGCATGTGTGAATATCTTATATATATATATATATATTAAAGTAAAGACTCTGCAGAGACTGCACCTAGTAAGGTTGTAATTGCAACGGTTACTAATCGATATCGATGTAGTAGAAACATGTGTAGGTCTATTGGAAACTGTATTTATATATATAAATGAATTACATGTAATGTTAATGCTGCTTCGTAATAATCCTTATTATTATTATTATTATTGAGTGATGGAGCAGCGCATGCCATCAAAGTGACGTGACATTGAGGAGGAAGCCCAATATACTCATGACTACCCACCTGAGAAGGGTTCATCGGGCACATGCATAAAAACGATATATGCGCGACATTGTGATCTCGTATCAAGACAAACAGCGCATGACCTTGCAGGTGGGGGCCTAGTTAGAATTTGCTGAGTGGTCCATCCTGCTCAAAAAGTCCCTGAAGAATGGTTGTTTAAGGATGATGAACAAAACACCCACGTTTGTAGAGGTGAATTATTCAAACCCCAAAGAATTCCTCTCAGTACATGGCTATGATGCTCTCCCACTACATCTGCTCGTGATCAGAGATGCACATATCGTCAGCCACTAAGGGATGTGCTCAACTGGTTAAGGTCAAACAACTGACAAACAAATCTGTGGTATTGAGGAGAATATTTGCTGAAGGCCATCTTTTATACCAAGACAAAACAATGTACATGATAACATTTCCAATGAGTTAAGATCAAAAGCGGCATACCCAGCCCTCCATGTAGCGGCTGTTGACAGCAAATGGATCGCCTAACCATCGGAACGCTTCCCTTCCACAAGAAGCGGAAGAGTATGCGTTCCAGTTTGGTGATGGTAGGGTCGGGACAAGGCACGACAGTCAGACGTTATTCGATGACGGATGCAATGTACGCGTTCGCCACCTCCACCCGACCTTTTAGGGATAGCTTCCTCTCGGCCCATTGCCGGGTGAGAGTGACCACGCTAGTTGTTATTTCGCCCCA
>NC_068996.1:30930984-30931681 GCF_001194135.2 Octopus bimaculoides | reverse complement strand
CGGCAGACACGGAGAAAAATAAATGTTGAAATGTCCGCCGAACATGTGCTGGAGGGCCCGCGGGCTGTGGAGTCTGGTCTCGCTGATGGCTATGACATGCAGATTTTGTGACTTGATGTCGTTTAACAGATACCCTTGTTTCCAAGGCGACCCCAAGCCACGTACATTTATACTGCCTATTTTGAGCATGATTCTATCAAAATTTGTGTTTTACACACGAAAGGAGAGAGAGAGAGAGTTACTTACTGTCCGAAAGTTCTTGGTTCTTCGCCTCACAGTCTTCTCTCAGAAGGTCTTTGTACAGTTTTTTAGATGAATATTTCTGGCATCTCCCTACAGCATCCGGGTAGAGAGATTTCAGTGTATTGTATGTGCTACGTGTCACGTGTATGATTTTGATGTGTTGTGGTGGTGTTGTGCGTGGGTGATTGCTTGTTTTCGTGTCATTTTCTGTTATGTTAGTGTTTGACCTAATGAATTTCATTAGGTCTGGATTGTTTGTGTTTATCGCTGTCAACATTGTTGTGGGGTTCTGTGTTGGTGCGTTTGTGTTGGTGTTTTTGTTTTCTGTGGATGTGTTGGTTTCGGGGCTGGTAAACCTCCCCGCTTTGTTTGTTTGTTTTTCCGTTCTTTTTTTTTCCTCTTTTTCTTCTTCCCCCCATGGCCACTTGCCAATCCTCTGTGTCATCTTCATCTG
>NC_068996.1:30926974-30930300 GCF_001194135.2 Octopus bimaculoides | reverse complement strand
AATTGGATTCTATGTGGAATTTTCTCGTAGTTTGCTGGATCAACTTGTACCAGGAGTTGAAATTCCTGGCCAATCCAGTTTCCATTGTACACGGCAGATGCTTCTAAAATGTTTATTTCCTCGTCTATGCCGAGACATATGGCAGATACGAGCCATTCTTCCTCAATTTCAGGAGGCACATTCGAAATCTTTATTTTCGTAACCCTACGACCAAGGTACGTAGGGATCATGAGCAGGTCCTCATGTTGTAATGACTTTGTGGAGAGGTCCTTGGCTCGCTGCTAGATAGATAGATAGATAGATAGATAGATAGATAGATAGATAGGTAGGTAGGTAGGTAGGTAGGTAGGTAGGTAGGTAGGTAGGTAAGTAGGTAGGTAGAACCTTTCGGTTGATTTTTTTAATCATTTATTATTTCATAGTCAGTTTCTACATCTCAGTATTCCTTCCAGAAAGACCCACACACACGCACCGATAAAACCCCTTTCCACTTACACTATCATTTTATCATTTAATCTTCTGGTATCCTATTCTATTCCAAATGTATGTTAATATTAGTCTGGTCAGTAGAGAAAAGAAAGAAGGAAATAGTAGAATAATACTAAAATGTTGGAACATTGATGGAAGTAGTTGTTTTATTTCAATTTGTCTTGGCTTTCCTATCCATGAAATAGCTGAACTCTCAATGCTACTGATAGCATTGTTCACATTGCTCATGGGATATACAGAATATCCTGTTTGCAAGAAAAATATCCGTGATCGACAATGAACGTATGCAAGATAAATAATTGTGAACGAATTTTCACGAAAATATGCGTACATTATCCATGTCTGCCGTAGATGTTATTTCATGGATCTGTCTGCAAATATCTCTGTTTCACCGTGTGTGTGTGTGTGTGTGTGTGTGTGTGTGTGTGTGTGTGTGTGTGTGTGCGTGTGTGTGTGCGTGTGTGTGTGTGTGTGTGTATGTGTGTGTGTGTGTGTTTGTGTGTCTGTGTGTCTGTGTGTGTGTGTGTGTGTGTGCACGTATGTGTGTGTGTTTCTTTGTGTTTAGTGTAAATTTAAGAAGTAATTTGAAAGAGATGTGGTTTCTCTGAGTATGTCCTACATTCACAAAAACATTTATACATGTGTGTGTATTTATATAACTGTGCATGTGTGTATGTATGTGTGTGTGCGTGTATGCATTGAGAGAGGGACATATATACGCACGCGCGCTCACACATACACACACACACACACACATATGTATACTTCGGACATACGTCTTTCTGAGTTATCTCTCTCTTTCTCTCGTTCTTTCTTCATACACAAACACACATTCACACATTCTCTCAAACGCACAAATACGCAGACACATATACATGCATGCGTGTATAAAGATGTGTGTATGTATTTGAACAAATATGTATACAGACATACGAACGTTGGTAAACACATATAACTATGTGTTTCTTTTTCTTTTGTGTTTGTGTGTTTTCTGTATGTGTCAGAAAGAGTATTCATATGATTGATACAAGCACATTTATACGCATGCTCAGTATTTCTGTATATGCGTGTGTTTATGCATTTGTGTTTTCGTGTGTGTGTATGTAATGTTTGGATGTGTGTGTGTGTGCGAATGTGTACATGTGTCTATGTGTGTGCTCTTGTGTGTGTACACAAGCTTGCGTGCAGACGTGTGTGTAAGCTCGAATATCTACTTGCTGTGTTGCAACCTTCTATTTGCAAAACAAAATCTGGCAGGCAGAATCGACGACAATATGCCTATCTAACCAACTTTCAGACAGCCTAATCAATTAGGCCAGCCTAACTAGAGACAGTTAGCAAGACTCTTGAATTCTCTTGAATTCTTGCCAAATTCATATCACGTTGAAATTGTGACAAGCTAGACAGTACAAAATGACTTCAACTCTCAGCTGACACCAATATTGACCGACAGTGTCCATGTAGACATATATCTGCACTTATGTCGATCGATCTATCTGTCTAGATAGATAGATAGATAGATAGATAGATAGATAGATAGATAGATAGATAGATAGATAGATAGATAGATACCTTTCTGCCTCTATCGATTATTTAAATGTCTAACTTATATCTCTGTCTGCCGATCAATGTATCTGTCTATTCATCCATCCATCTATCTATGGGTCTACTTATTTATCTTCCGATCTATCTAGTTAGCTATATCTATCTATCTATCTTTCTCTGTATCTATCTATCTATCTATCTATCTATCTATCTATTTGTGTGTCCGTGTTGTATGTGTAGATAGATAGATAGATAGATAGATAGACAGACAGACAGACAGACAGACAGACAGATACTCTCTGATCCTCTATTCCCCTCCCTTTCCCTCTCTCACACTCACATACGCACACATACGATTACAAGTTATTTATTAGACATTTTTATCTCTATTTTATTTCAACTATTGTCTTTTGCATGCATATATTCATTTATTAACGTGTTAATCATATACCTATATCACCATTTCAAACATTGTACACTTTACCCATTTACTAAACCCCATTATATATATTGATATTTGCAGCGGGAGGTTTTGATTAACGTCCATTGAAATACCCCTTTACTTTTAGCTAGACAGATAAGTAGCTAGCAAGCCAGATAGATAGATAGAGAGAGAGCGAGAGAGAGAGAGAGAGAGAGAGAGAGAGAGAGAGAGAGAGAGAGATTTATTAGCCACGCAGGGCCGAATACAGAGGAAACAATGCAATAGAGAACTTTTCTTTTCGAAAGAGAGAAAAAGTACAATCAAAAGGGATCGAAAGCGTTTGGGACGTGTAAACAGCGAAATAACAATGTTCCGTTCATAACAGAGTTCCCGAAAGGGGGAGTAAAAATGTAATACAGATTACGTTTATCTGTGGAAAGAAAAGTTTATGAAAACGACCACGGTGACCTCAGGCAGGGAAAGAAACACATGAGAGCAAAGCACTCTCTCTCTCTCTCTCTCTCTCTCTCTTGGATTTACAGGATCATTCTCAAAGTGGTTTCGTCATTCACGCGTACTATCTTTGCTACATTCACCCACCTTTTATTGAAACTTTCATGAGATAAAGCTTCCCTCTCTATTCTCACCTTCCTCTCCAAGTGATACTTGAAGTTGGCCAGAGATGAAAGTGTTTGTCTCTAAACATTTCGCACGAGTCCACCACACACATTCACGATAGACTCAGCCGATAACCGAATTCGTTCTACACATGATAGCAGCCGTTCAACATAAGCCCACAGGTCTGCAATAGTTGGACACTGCACGAGTGCGTGCAGAACGGTTTCGTCGCTCTGGCTGCATCTTGGGC
>NC_068996.1:30922888-30923677 GCF_001194135.2 Octopus bimaculoides | reverse complement strand
TGTTATATATATATATATATATATATATATATATATATATATATATATAATCAAGGATGAAATCCTTATGAGATTTTATCAAGTAGTCAGCATTAATACAATTAATGCAAAATATATAATTATATAATTATAATTTTAATAAGGGCATTAATGAGTAGCATCACATGCTAGAAATAGACGCCACATGGCTCTAAGACTACATTTTTTACCCCATTAGCACGGGTCAAAAGCGAGAGAAGTGAACAAGAAAGATTTTTTACAAAAGGGTTTAACTATAAATCGATTTCAACTTTAGAGATGTATGTAGGATTTTATTACGTGCTCGCTACTTGATAAAATGTTATAAAGATTTTACCCTTGATTATATATAAATATAAATTACACCCAATAATATATTCACTCCGGTATTATCTTTGGTCGTACACGCACGTGGCTGAAGTGAATGAATTACATTTAGCTTGTATATAAATGTGAACATTTGTGGATACGTGTTATTTGTATGGGTATGTAAAAGGTTTATTATGTACAATGTGCTATACTATACTGATGACAGTACAAAGATTTACATCTCTAAATTAGAAATTGATCTATAGTTAAACCCTTTTTTAAAAAATCATTTTTGTTCACTTCCCTCGCTTTCAACCCGTACTAATGGGGTAAATAATGTAGTTCTTAGAGCAATTTGGTGTCTATTTCTGGCATGGAGTGCTACTCATTAGTGCCCTTATTATAATTATATTT
The DNA here is from genome assembly GCF_001194135.2 of Octopus bimaculoides. Taxonomy (NCBI): domain Eukaryota; kingdom Metazoa; phylum Mollusca; class Cephalopoda; order Octopoda; family Octopodidae; genus Octopus; species Octopus bimaculoides. The sequence continues at coordinate 30,922,936 of NC_068996.1, read as the reverse complement.
ATATAATTATATAATTTGTGTGTATATATATATATATATATATATATA
>NC_068996.1:30921048-30922401 GCF_001194135.2 Octopus bimaculoides | reverse complement strand
TATATGTATGTATGTATGTATGTATGTATACGTGTGTGTACGTTTGAATGTATGTATTCTGCATATTCATGTGTTTGTGTGTGTGTGTGTGTGTGTGTGTGAAAAATGAAACTCAAAATGTCTTGCATAGTTTTACTGTTCCGCTTACAGATTGTACTTGTAATGTGTGAATCAGTCAGGTGGTTTCTTTTTCTGAAAACCCTAGCTTATCCCGACTGACAGCTAAGCATTTACTTAGAAAATCAAGTTCTCCAATTATTACTGCCATAAATGTAAATTTGTAATCCGGATATAGAAATTGGGGCTTTCGAAGCAATTGTCCATAGTTATCTTCTTTCTCTTTGCTTTTGAAAGAGATAGTCACATCAGCAGGCCAACTAACCTCTATGATGGTACGTACTTTTCTTGTCTGTCCCAAACAATACCCAGGTGTTATACTTACACTTGACAGATTTTTTATGGGAATGTTCCACCAGTATTCCTTGTGCTGGTATTTGTGTGCATATTCAATAACAGGGAGATTCTCTATATTTATTCCAGGGTAGTCTTTTTTTTCCGGATGGCATTGTATATTGTTTTTGCGACAACGTCATGTCGCATAAGGAGGTAATACGTTGATGACATGTTTGGCTGCTGCAAAATCACATGCGATGTCTTCCACAGAAATATGATACAATCTACATTTTCGGTTGTATCTTAGAACTCCAAAGACTTCACTGTCTCTTTTGTTGAGTAGATATTTAGTAGCAATTTCCTATTCTTGGACTGCAAATGCATAGCCTCCGAAGTTGATGCAGCGGTTATGAGTCCAAGAGAGGTTTCGCTTCATGTCAATGTTACTATCTTCTTCAAGAAATACACCTATGCATGGTTTTTGTTTTTGTTTTTGGAGGGGGTGAGGGAGCTATGATGAGCATTTTACCTCCAGGTCTTCTTTGAGGTATGCTAGTTCGGCTGATTTGGGGTTGTATGGGAGGTCATCAGGAAGAGGGTACTTCCTGAGGATCTCACTTCCTGCACGAAGGTTACATTTTTAATATCACCGATTCCTATGGAAGGTATAATTTGTAATCTTCGAAACATATGTTGGAAATAAAAGTATGCAGTTAATATATGCGTTTTACTCCATTCACTAAATTTATATATACTCAAGTACCCAAAATAACAAGGAGTTTCTACCTCATGAACAGGAGTTACACTACAGTCATTTTGTGATCTTTGCTACCCTGGTATCTATTAACCAATTTATTTTGTCCGAGTTATTTATTAATTAGGAGAAAATAAATACATATAATAAAAAATATATATATATGTATGTGTGTGTGTGTGTGTGTGTGTGTGTGTGTGTGTGTA
>NC_068996.1:30917564-30921038 GCF_001194135.2 Octopus bimaculoides | reverse complement strand
ACAAACGGTAAGAGACACAAACACATTCTACATATTTCGTGACAGGGGAAGGTTTAAAGTTTATTTTAAGGTAGTATGCACTCAACATGAACACCATGTGTTGCTCGACAAACATCGAAACATCGAAACCTTTTTCTGTGAAATTTTTATGCTATTCGTAAATTTGCTTGTGATGAGGTGGATTTTATTTTATTGAATTGGCGGGGAAATTCACGTTGCACTTGCACAATCGATTCGCATTTCTCAAACTGCAGCACACAAAAAGACTTTTCTTGTGGCGTCGCCATTTTTTAAGGGATTACACAAATGAAACTAATACAACTTTAAATAAAATTAACAAAATGAAACATTAAAATATTATTTTATCTAAGGTTTAATTCATTTGATCATGTTCAGTTATAAACTTTAAACCTTCCCCTATCAAGAAATATGTAGAATTTGTTTGTTTCTTACCGTTTGTTTTAAAAATAAATTTAAAATCTGCTCTTTCTTTTTGAATAACACTGTATGTATGCATGTATGTGTGTATGTATGTATGTATGTATGTATGTATGTATGTGTATATATATATATATATATATATATATATACGTAAATGTCGAACGACGAGAATGAGTGCTCAACATCGCACTGGTGGAGAGAATTTCTTTATTTGTCAACTATGGCTACCATTACTCTCGATAAGAAAAATATCTTAATATCTTAACAATTTTTCAAGCTGATTACATGGAGGAATAATGTTTGTCTCCATTTTGGATGAAAACGTGTGTGTGCGTGTGTGTGTGTGTGTGTACACGGAGGAGGTGCTGAAAAGTTGCTGGCTTTGGGTAAGAGAAAATACAAGAGGATCAATTAATTATGGTTTTATGCAACATATTCCCCTCTCAGATTCACACACTTATCGCAGCAGTCCTTCAGTTTTTTTAAGCCCCAGAAAAGAACTCGGAAGTTTGGGTCTCCAGCCAGGACTTTCACGGCACCCTTCGAGTCAGGAACTTTTCAGCACGACCTCGTCTATATAAACACACACAGGTAAGCATACAAGTGCAAAACAAGGTGGTAAAAATAGAACTCGAAGGCAGAATAAAATAGAATTTTATTTGTGAAGATTTTTCGGTTTTAATAAAATAACATGTATATACGCACACATATACATACATAATCACAGGGACCTCGAACTAATATCGCAAGCTATTCTATCCGAGGATGTAACTGTTCTGCCACTTCGCTGCCTTGGTTTATATTTGTAGTTATGACAAAGACATCGGAGAAATGTATCCTTACGAGGTTGAAATTTGAAGTCATAAGAAATGTTATTTACTCATTTATATATCGGCTCTGAATCTTTTTATTTATACTAATTAAGTCATCATTTTCCGAATCATAACAATCCAAATGGTCAATGCTTATTTCTCCTTATGAGAGAAAGGAGAGAGTGAGAACGAGAAAGGAGAGAGTGAGAACGAGAAAGGAGAGAGTGAGAACGAGAAAGGAGAGAGTGAGAACGAGAAAGGAGAGAGTGAGAACGAGAAAGGAGAGAGTGAGAATGAGAAAGGAGAGAGTGAGAACGAGAAAGAGAGAGACATATCTCACGTTAAACAGGAAGGTGATCAGTAATAGGAAATAATTAAGCTTAGTAATGCAGCCATTTTCCATTCTGTAACGGTGTAGCTATTTAACATATATACTATCATCTACTAAAAGCTGGGTGGATGGAGCTGTTGAGAACTGTGCTTTTACTTTGACCGCAGGACCGTCGCTTAGCCCCCGCAACCCCTGCGGTTGCAGGGGGCTTTCGCGGTTAAGAGGCCCCATGTTGAGATCAAAGTATGTAGATGAATCATCTATTTACTTTGGTTAAGGTGTTGAACAAGAATTAAACTATGTTAACCGAAATTTCAAGAAATAAAATGGTATACGTTGTACCTGCAAAAGGTCTTGTAAAAATATTACATTGTACTACGAACGTGTGTCAGACTTTGTGGATTGTCTATGATATCTGTTGAACATGAACTTGGCTCTCAGCTTGATTATTCTGAATTGATCGATGATTTCACGAAGCGAAAAGTGCACCGCCTTTGTCTTTTGAAAGTTGCTTGGATTATAAAAGTGCTCTTTTATTCATATCTGGAAGTTTTACTTATTGAAATTCGTAATAGACCTAAATAAATTTAACTTGTACATTTAAAGATATTCTTTAGGATAACATGAAATATTGAACTTCAGCTAGAATAAAGTAAAATATAGCTATGAATAAAAGGTGTGTAGATTATGAATTTTGATTGAAGGGATGGGACCGCAAAACAAAAAGTTGCAGGGGGCCTCTAAAAGTCACGCGACAGAGCTGTTTGACCTTGAACTCTTGTTACGTTGTTCTAGTGAGTGGATGCAAACCACCTGCCTGCTACTATCTCTTTCAGTTTTGAAAACATAAACGTTTGTAAGTGGCGATAATTACTCCAATTGTCAGTCGATATCACATGAGCATCACAAGTCAGATCAACTGCTTTCGATGTTTACTTAAAGGGTCTCACAGTCTCTGCAATGAAAGAACGAATACAGATACACAATGAGGAAAGAGATCGAAAGAAAAAAGAGAGAAAGAAACGGGAGAATCAAGACAGAAACGATAAAATAAAACAAGTAAAGTTATTTTGCTTTTTGGTGAATTTTAATTTTGTTTTGATATTTTTTTAATGTTGTCACTCTCTAAATGTAGCAGATGGTATGTAGGTTGAACAGATTAAATCTGTTGAAATTGTTTGATACGTTTATAATGTATCAGCCTTGCCTTTCGGATACTCTTAGCAGAACATTCGTTTCCATATCCAACTAATTCTTTAGTGTTACATAATGGTCGCTCCAAAATGAAGAGAGGAGGTATCAACGGAATTTGTTGATGTTAGCTTCAAAAATACACCTGGGAATTTCTTCATCCAACATAACACTACCATTTAGAGTAATAAATATTTAAACAAAGTAAAATAGGGGAATTTTAAAGCAGCATAATACACCATCTGTACTAAAAGAGCAAGTTTTTCAGACATTCTTTTGATCGTAGACGCTTTAACAATTCCGTTTCTTTTAAGACTATGGATAGGACATGCACTTTTATTGAAGCACAGTAAAGATCAGATATTATTTTCTGTGATTTCTTGTACAGTACCAAAAGAACATCTACAATAGCTTAATAGTTATCAAGCTTTTAGTTTTCCTGTATTTTCCAGTTGTAGTAATAGTTGTTATTGCTGTGATGTTATTATAGCTGTTATTGTCGTTGTTGTTGTTCTATCAGTATTGGAGAGCAGAATTATGATGAAAGGGAGTTCCAGCCGTGACCATTCCGTCTTTTATCCAAACATATCTAGAGAATACATGATGTAATGTGTCCTCTTTTTAAGAGACAGATTATGATAGGGGAAGCATCCGCTAGTGTTTCTAATTGGTAGGTCAAGCGACCACTTAAATACCACG
>NC_068996.1:30904502-30908470 GCF_001194135.2 Octopus bimaculoides | reverse complement strand
ATATATATATATATATATAACGTATAAACAGCTTATCGAATTTCGATATATGTATGTATGAGCATAAACAACTTATCGAACTTCGATATATGTACGTATAAATGTACGTATGCCCATATATACACATACACATACATATATGTTTATACACACACACACACACACACACAAAACAAAATATATATTTATATAAACATATTCACACACATACATACACTTATATACATATATACACATTAACTTACATATGAGCAAGCACATGCTGCAAGCCCTTCACATTGATAAAAATGTATCATACGAAGGTACTTTGAACATAGAATGACTCAGAAATATACCAGACTAGAAAAATATGGCAGTCAGAACTTTCCTCTTACAACAACACATTATCCCACAATGCATTTGCAGTACCAGTGTTGATTCCAGCATTTTGAATACTTGACTGGTCTGTAGAGGAAATGCACTCGATAGACATTAAAACATGCACGATACTGACATCAACTGGAAATCTCCACAGAAATTGTGACATCGACAGGCTGTACCTAAAAAGAGATGGAGGTAGGGGCTTGTGATCGGTGCAGGCAGCCTTCGAATGTCGTTTTCTCTCTCTCCCTCAGACAGCACTTGCTAAACAACAACAGCAAAATTAAATACATTAACTTAGTGCTGAAAACTGAAATAGACAATATCCTACATGTCGGCAGTGAGCTCCTCTAGAAACACTCTCTTCCTGATGGCCTCATACAACCCAAATCAGCAGGACGAACATACCTGAAAGACGACCTGAATGTGAAACGCTCGACATACCAAAAAAATATGCATTGGTGGAAACTTGAAGACAGTAATATTGACATGAAACGACGTTTCTCTTTGTCTCGTGGCCGCTGCATTACACTTCGAAGGCTATGCATTTGCTATTCAGTGGCAGAAGATTACTAATAAATACCTAATCAACAAAATTGAAGCCTTTGGAGTTCCAAGATGTAACCGAAAATGTAGATTATGACATATTTTTATGGAAGACATCACACATGTGATTAGCAGCAGCCCTAACATGTCTTCAAGGTACTACCTCCTTATGCGATATGATGTTGTGGCAAAAACAATATACAATGCCATCCAGAAAAAAGACTGTCCTGGAATAAATATAGAGAATCCCCGCATTATTGAATGCGTACACAAGCATCACCACAAGGAATACTGGTGGAACATTCCCATAAAAAAATTATCTGTTAAATGTAAGCATAACAGGCCGGATATTGTTGTTTTGAATAAACGAGAAAAAATATAGACTGCCATAGAGGGATGCTGATATAAACATCTCTTTGAAAATCAAGAGCAAGGAGTTAGCTATGGGCAACTGCATCGAAACCTTCAGCTTCTGTATTCAGCTTACAAATTTACATTTATACCCCAAAAAACTGGTACAAAATGTGACATTGTTTTCGTTATCTACATTGCAACGATGGAGCTTTGTATCTTTGTTAGAAACCAGTTCCTTTCTTAGAGAAAGAATTTGAATAATTAGATACAGAAAAGAACATACACACATACATCAACATGCACATAGACAGACACCTGCCTTTTATATATGTATGATAAAACACAAATTTCGAACATTGTTACATATGTTTATACTTACATATGCACATATATAAAGTCAAAAACACTCACGCGCAGAGAAAATAAATCAATATTTGTGTTAAGAAGATACATTTGTATACAATCAGTTTTAAGCCATGAATGTTGAAAGACATTTAAAAAAAATAACAAAACGCATTTTCTTCCACGCATAATGGCTATTAATATATACAAACAAGAAAATTGCAGCAAAGCTGCGTTGGAGTGGTGTCAGACGTGGCATGCAAACCATCATATAACTTGTTTGACACTGCGTATGTATTCTTCTCTTCTGTTTTATTTTAACATGCGCATTGCCTATTTACTTCACAGCCATCGGAGCGCGAAGCGCTCCTCGCGAACGCACGTTCATGCGATGGTTGTGATATATAAACAGTTTTGAATAGGAACTGGAAGGCGAAGTATAAACACGTAATGGGCATGTGCACACTGAATTCATAAAACGGAAGAGAAGAATTAAAACGCAACGCGCATGTCAAAGTAAAATGGAAGAGGAGAATAAAACAAGTTATATGATCGTCTACATACTACCTCTGACACCACTATCACGCAACTTTGATATAATTTTATTGTTCTCTCTTCCGTTTTACGAATTCAGTGTGCTTCTTTTTCTAGCTCCTACTCAAAGCTGTTTACTAATCATAGCCATCTCACGAACCTGTGTTAGTGAGGAGCGCTTCGCACTCTGATGGTTATGAATATAAACAATACAGCGTTTTAAGCGTCTGTATAAACAGACAAGTATACACACACACGCACGTATACTCTCTCCTACAGAAAGATGTAGTAGTAGTAGTAGTAGTAGTAGTAGTAGTAGTAGTAGTAGTAGTAGTAGTAGTAGTAGTAGTAGTAATGATAATAATAATAATAATAATAATAATAATAATAATAATAATAATAATAATAATAATAAATGCCTTGATTCAGTACCAGACAGTGGCTCTCATGGCTTCTGATCTTAACTGATCGGAAGTGTTATCATGTACATTGTTTTGTCTTGGTATAAAAGATGGGCTACAGCAAATATTCTGTTCAATACCACAGATTTGCTTGTCAGTTGTTTGACCTTAACCAGTTGAGCATGTCCCTTAGTGGCTGACGATATGTGCATCTCTGATCATGAGCAGAAGTAGTAGGGGAGCATCATAGCCATGTGTTGAGAGGAATTCTTTGAGGCTTGAATAATTCACTTCTGGAAACATGAGTGTTTCTTTCAACATCCTTAAACAATCCTTATTCAGGGACCTTTTGAGCGGAATGGGTTGCTATTCCTGGCCGAACGAGTACCAACCATCGAGGAGATCTAGTACAGATCGAAACCACGTGGACTGGTGGTCTTGAAGCTAGGAGAGCATGAGTTATCTCCTGCTAGCAATAAATATCGATTGCGAGAAGTGCTCTGAATAAACCAGCAGGAGGAGATGTCTTCCTGGGATTAAATAACAGTGTCGTCATCTCTTGGAGGACGTCCTCCAAATTAAAGTGCCCAAAAACAATACTTATATAATTATTGATTATAAAATTTAAGAAAAATATTTCTTAAGGAAAACAAACTACCTCAATGTGTGCTTATTGATAGATAAACAGACAGACAGACAGACAGACAGACAGATAGATAGATAGATAGATAGATAGATAGATAGATAGATAGATAGATAGATAGATAGATATGGGTAATCCGTTCGACTAAAATTCTTCAGAGCATTGCCGCAGCATGGCCACAGTGTAATGACTGAAATAATTAATAGAAAATATACAGTCATTCACAATTATATATGTATGCATGCATACACACACACACACGCACATACATACATCTATATATATATACTCTTTTACTCTTTTACTTGTTTCAGTCTTTTGACTGTGGCCATGCTGGAGCACCGCCTTTTAGTCGAGCAAATCGACCCCAGGACTTATTCTTTAGAAGCCTAGTACTTATTCTATCGATCTCTTTTGCCGAACCGCTAAGTTACGGGGGACATAAACACCAGTATCGGTTGTCAAGCGATGTTGGGGGGACAAACACACACGTACAAACACACACACACATACATATACATATATACGATGGGCTTCTTTCAGTTTCCGTCTACCAAATCCACTCACAAGGCTTTGGTCGGCCTGAGGCTATAGTAGAAGACACTTGCCCAAGATGCCGCGCAGTGGGACTGAACCCGGGACCATGTGGTTGGTAAGCTAGCTACTTACCACACAGCCACTCCTACGCCTCGAAATAGACTATATAAACATATAGTCTATTTGACTAATTTTTCTTCTCGCTAGACCACTGGTAGTAACTAAAATTTCTAAAAAATTTTTGCTACCCT
>NC_068996.1:30901909-30903899 GCF_001194135.2 Octopus bimaculoides | reverse complement strand
ATATATATATATATATATATATATATATATATATATATATATATACACAAACACACAACATAGACACACACATTGAAAGACGGAAGATGGAATATACGAGAATTTATTATTAATTACAATTGTTTCGACACATCGATTCCTCATGGGTGGAACACTCAACCACTGGTTCAGATGTATCTCGTCAGGTTAGAAATAAATGCAATTCGTTAAAATAATTGTTCGGCAATGTTAGATTTGTTTGGTAGATTATGGAGTAGATTAGATAGGGTGAGTGCATTTGATATAATAATGGGCTCATATGATTCTGCTCAGGCCAGTGACCTAGTCTGAATATATATCCTTTCATTAATCCAATATTCCTTTCCGGAAGTAACAGGGGGGTCTATATAGGGATGACGCCTTTTTTCTCCTCTGGACAGAAGTACAGTACAGTTAGAAAGGCATAGGAAAAATTCCTTTAGACTTTTCAAAAATTTAGGACTAGACATTACTATGGATAAAGATTATCGTAGAGTGAATTTTCTTGACACTACCTTCTGTCTTGATACTAAATTATTTAAACCATTTCATAAGCAAAATGATCATATTAAGTACATTAACGTAGCATCCAACCATCCACCCTCGATTATACGGGGACTAGTTAAGAATAATTTTACAAGAATCTCTAGATTATCCGCTAATAATAAAATTTTCAAATCACATGCAACTTATTATAATGCTGCTCTTGCTAGGGCTGAGTACCGTGAAAAACTTTAATATATACAAAAAGCTGGCGTGCACAACACTGGTAATTCCTCCAACTGTGATGCACATTGTATACCACCACAACGTCACGGTTTGTGTACTCACTCTGATAAAAAACACAGGCCAGGAAGAATTGGTCATATCAATGAACTACCACTGAAAACTCATAGACACACGCGACATAATAATCCAGCTGCTTGTTCCAATCCTGTACAACACACTCAATCAAATAAGTCTAACAACAAATATAGGAATCTGGATGTTCTCTGGTTCAACCCAATTTTCGGTTTGCATGTTTCAACCAAGAACCGTGGAAAATTTTTTGCTGCTTTAGACAAATGTTTTCCTAAATCTAATCGGTATCATGCTATTTTTAATAGAAGGTATTCTACGCCAACTCTGCTAATTTAGAGCAACTTATGCATCGCATGAACAATAGCAAAATGCGGCAAAGGTTCAATAACCCACCTATTGGATATAGCAAGCTTTCACATCTAAATACCAACCAAGGAGATGTAAACCGCAATGATAAACACCAATTACGATCAATTTGTAGGAATAGAAATACTTATGATACAGCTAACAGGGTAACAACGCCGGTAAATGGAGTCGGGATTGCCCTATATACAAATAAATACGATAAATGCTCATGCAGAGAAAAATTAATATGTCCTTTGATGAATCTCTGTATGAGTACAGATTTTGTATATAAATGTACCGTGCACACAAGGGAATGGCTGTATCTTTACATTGGGCAGACGGCTGATTCATTTAAGAATCGTTATCATAACCATGTTGCCACCTTTGATAAAATCAATAAGAGATATTCAACATCTTTGGCAGATTTTGTATGGAAACTGAAGGAGGATAAAATGAAGTACAGCATGACTTGGTCCATAGTAAGGCATGCGAAACCATACAATATAATTTCCAGGAGATGCCGTCTCTGCTCCGAGGAATCCCTTTCTATTCTGTGGATTAATGAGAAGATCATTAATAGAATTTCTGAAAGACTTTTGAGATGCCTACACGCATATAAATGTATTTTCGCACAATGCAGCAGGAATGAATTTTGAGCAACCGTTAACATAATTTAATTTAATTTAAGGTATGAATGACTTAAGTTTACTTTTAACCTCGTCATTCTTACAAATACCAAGTAGATAGCTATCTTCTATATAAATGCAGATATTTCCTCCATCTGGCTGCTTTTCTTTCTAGAAAACGGGAAGTTACATTGCCGAAC
>NC_068996.1:30889372-30896103 GCF_001194135.2 Octopus bimaculoides | reverse complement strand
ACTCAGGAAGAGACTATTCTAGAGTACGTCCTGTCTGGTCTTCGAAACGTCTAGATAGAATAGAGACAGCTGATGAAGGGATATTCCAAGGGGCTTTCCGTTTTCCTATGTGTTCGTTCCGTTGTCTGTAGTTTATTGTTCTAACGTCCTGTACCCTGATATGCATGTATATACACATGTAGATGTAAGTATGTACATATATGTGTGTATACATGTATATATATTCTTTGTATTATATATATATATATATATATATATATATATATATATACATAGAGAGAGAGGGAGACACACATAGAGCACAAACACATGTGTGTATGTGACTGTGTGTGTGTGTGCGCGTGCGAGCGCGAGCGTACTGACATACATACGGATGTGTAGATACCAATGCAAACACATGAAAAGAGATTTTAAAGTTAATAATACACGTTATGCTCTATTATTGTCAATTTTTTAAATATTGGATTGTTTTGTATTTTCTATGTAGACATCGGAGGAATGATTCCAAATTTTCGCTAATTCTGTTGTTTTTTTTTGTTTGTTTTTTTGCAATTTACAAACTAGTTAATAGAGAGTAGCATTTTTTATTATAGACCAAGATAGTGCATATTCTATATTATCAACTGATAACTCACATATTAGAGTGGCCAAAGAAGTATTATTAGATTTTGTTCTATACTTAAAGAGAGATAAATAGTTATGTATCTTAATTTGAATTTCGGAGATATTGCATCTATATACCGATTTGTTCTTTGGTCAGAGCACGTGTAAATAATTTTTCCTAGTAGACATTGGTACTTTCAAGGGCAAGATGATTTTCTCAACAATTTCTAATGCAATTATTATCGTTATTACCGTCATTAGAACCATTTCATTATTATTAGTAGTACTACTATTATTATTTTATTGTCTTTGCACAGCTTCTAACGCTGGAGATATACAAAGGTGTCAGTTGCTCACTTCCAGTGAGCTAAGGTAACACCCCTTATTTTTCGAGCATCATCCGGAATATTCGAGCGGTTTTCTGCAAGTGCTCCACCTTTATTGCAGCCCCTATTTGTTCCATGTACTTCTCACGATTTTTATTCACTGTTACCAGGGTTCCGAAAATTATTGGTACTACTACCCCCTTTTCATCGACCACAACTGTTTAACCTCCCAAGCTAACCTGTCATATCTATCGACTTTTCTTTCTTCCTTGTCAGCTGAGCATGCTATATCTATGATCCAGCATCGTTTACTTTCTTTCTCAATTTACACTGTGTCTGGCTTCCTATTCTCTATCTCATGGTCGCACTGAATCATAAAATCCCATAGGATCTTTACATTATCATTTTCGATGATGCCTTTTGGTTTATGTTCGCACCACGTTTTTGCTCTGTCAACTCCATACTTGTTGCAAAGTGTCCAATGGACAATCCTTGCTTTGTTGTCATAACTTGTTGTCATAACTTCTCTTATATTCTTTCTGGAGTTGTGGCGTACATTGACTGGTAATATGCCATATGATTTCACCATTTTGTCTACAGATTCTGCACTTATCACTTTCTGATATGTTATATATTCTGTATTTGATATAATTGGTTCTTAGTACTTGCTCTTGGGCAGCACAGATTAGAGCCTCCGTTTCCGGTTTTAAATCACTTTTAGTCATCCATAGCCATCTTTTTTCTCTGTCTTATCTTCAACATCCCTATGAAATTGACCGTGCATTCCTTTCTTTACCCACCTATTTTCAGTTTCATTCGTTTTCAATTACTTGTACAGTGCTTTACCTTCACAAGCCTGACCTTCTTAATAATAGCGGTTCAGTGGCATTTTTTACATACCATGCTATGTTGTTTTCTTCTGCTCTAATGCTGTGTTTGCACCCAATAAGTCCTCTTCCCCCTCTTTTTCTTGGTACATACAGTCTGCCTGTGTCACTTTTTGGGTAAAGTTTCCCATATCTAGTCAGCAACTTCCTTGTCTTTCTGTCTAAGCTATTTTGTTTGTCTACTGTCCATGCGATTACCCCTGCTCTATATCTAAGGAGTGAAACTGCCCAGGTGTTGATAGCTTCAATCTTATTCCATCCGTTTAATTTCGACTTAAGGATCAGTCTCAGTCTGCGCAAGTACACCGCCTTAAATTTTTCTATCATTTCTTTTTCCATTAATTTATCCATTTCCAATATCCTCCAGTACTTATAGCCCGTCTCTTCTATTTGCTTCATCGCTAGCTCGTCCATACATCTGATTTTTCTCTCTCAGTCTAAACTCCATTCTGATATCAGTACTGAAAGTATACACCGTATCAACGAGGATTCATCTTTACCATAAAGTTTGAGGTCATCCATGAATAACAAGTGGTTTACTTTTTGTTGGTGGCTCTTGAATACATACCCAGCTTGGCTTACCTCATGTTTCGAGTCGCTTCGGCTGCAGAGTTTCCTTTTTGTACTCATAAAGCATTATGTGCCTCAAATGCTCTTTGGATACTTCGATGCTAGAAAGGGTTTTAATCAGAATAATAATTCTATTATTCTGTAAAATAATATTTAATTAGTTTAAATGTACACAAATGAATGAAAATAATTTTTAATTCCATTAGACATTCTAAAATACTATTAAATTTCATTCAATTTTAAAAAAGATAAAATCGGACAGAACTTATGGGATGACCTGATATCTCTAAAAGAAACGGAGAAACTTTCAAAATACAAAGATATGGAAATAGAGATAAGTCGAATCTGGTGGTGGTGGTGATGATGATGATGATGATGATGATGATGATGATGATGATGATGATCATGATGATGATGATCATGATGATGATGATCATGATGATGATGATGATGTTTGGAACTGCAGAAAATATGACAACCCTTATATGGAATAGCATGAAATGCTGGAGAACGGATTTGAAAGTAGGGAAGCAAGTACTAAGAGAGGTGAAAAATCAAGAGTCGAATCTTCGAGGGGGACTGCCCCACTTGCAGGGTCATTCACTGTTTACTTTGATATGAGGTCACCATGTCGTACACATACGGTCGTGATGCATGTTCCTGGTGTACATTTATCAGAAGAATAGTCATTATGGATATATTGAGCTTCGTTTATTTGTACTCCATCATCACTTTGATGGCATTCACTGATCTCTCAATCAATAATAATAGTAGTAATAATAATCCTTTTAAATTCTGACATAAGGTTAACTATTTTGAGGGGACGGCGTTGCTGTAATCACCCTCATATTTGACGGGTATTTTATTTTCACTTCCGAAAGGACGAAGGGCAAAGATGGCCCCGGCGGAATTTGAACTTGGGACGTTATACGTCGGAAGAAATACTACAGGGTAAGTCAATTACATCGACCCCAGTACCCAACTGGTACTTATTTTATCGATCCGGAAAGGATGAAAGGCAAAGTCGACCCCGCTGACATTTGTACTCGGAACAATAAGTCGGAAGAAATGCCGCTAAGCAATTTGTCCGGCGCAGTAACGATTCTGCCAGTTCGCTGGCTCAATAATGACTAGTTTGATACCCGACGTTTCGCTGGGGAAGACGGTAAAATTTAAAATTTAATTTGTTTGTCCATTTAAATGATACATTTAATATATAACATATTCAGTTTAAATACAATGAGTTTTTCAAGGAGTTTAAAAATCGATGTTACATTGGGTGATTTTTAATTGTGTAAATTATTGAAATTTAAGTTGTCTTTGTCAGCAAAAGCTTGGTGAATAATCTTTTTATATCATTGAACTAAAACTTTTATTTTTCAAATATTTTATTTCATTTACTTACATGACTTCTCCATAAACAACGTTCCCAGTCAAGTTTCTGTATTCATCATTAAAATGTGCGTTTCTGACTGATCTTTAGAAGATTTGTGTGCTATTTCTAGCAGTTTGAGTAATCACACAAAAGCTCTCACAATATGTTAGTAATATTTGTAACAGACGATGAATGTCAAAAGATTTTCTAAAAATAACTTTGTCCATAAAATTAACATAGCATTTCAGTGAAATATCTAAGCTAAAGCATCCTTATGCATAAACAAAGTGGTAAATGATAAATTCCATTGATTTATTATTATTATTATTATTAGCGATAAGGGGCATTTTCATGACCTTTATTTTAATTTCACAACTGTTGTATATCAACACATGCTTAAGTGGAAAAATAATATATCTTACAAGCATCAGATTTAACTTTTTTGCTAACAAAGGTTATTGTAAAATAGTTTACCCATCTCAAAAACAAGTAGTTTTAATAAATTTAAATCTTCAATTCAGCTTTGTACGTATCCTTCCCTATCCTCATGATTGTTGGATAATGACCGAAAGAAGACGATCGTGAATACAAGCAGCTGAAATGTGGGAAGAATCTCAGGAGTAACGTTACCCGACAATGAACGTAGCTCAGAGATTAGAGTTCCTCCAGGTCGAACCGCTACATCTTTGTATTGAGAGGTCATACATCCAGCAAAACGGACATGTGATTAGAAAGCCACAGAGAAGAATCGTAAGACAGCTTCTTCAAGTCTAGCCAATAGGAAGGAGACATAGTGGCAGGAGAACGAGATGGTTGGATAATATCCATAGTCTCAGTGGATCACTCTTGGGAATCCAGCCGGAAAGTGTAATGGTGGTTGCTTCTGATGGAACCTTAAGAAGGTACATGAGTACTCTATCCTCATGACTTCCCCATGAATAGTGGATGGGTGGAATATATCGAAACAGATTTACATCAAGATGAACTGTTTTGTTAACTAAAGGTTTTAGTAAATCTGTTACTATTTTGATTACTTTTCCCTTCCTTTTTGTAGTCTCTCCGTGCTTATGTTTTATCTTTCACAGCAGAGTCTATTGTTGTATTTGAGAGAGATGTATTCATGGCCTTTAGCAATGAACAGTTTACTTCTCATTCTAGGGTTCTAACTAAAGTATTCGAATATATCGCAATATTTTACAAATACAAAATACACTCTAAATAGATATAAATGATATTAATTAGGGTGAATTGGTTTGTGTTTTACTCGGTAAAAGAATAGCAACCGACTTGGCTCCCAAGATTAATGTTTTCTCTTCATGATTCTGCACTATAGTGACACAAAGATTGTTTGTTTTGACAGGACTTGAAGCTTTGTGATTTAGGCGAAGAAAAAGTAAACAGTTTTGTTTTTAAAATATTTTTGAGTGTTATGTATTAACGCCTTCAAAGAGTGAAAAAAATCGAAACTGGTTGGTCATCTTGACTCGGTTGAATTGCTCGCCGCAATTTACTTAATAGATTCCACTTGACTTTATCTTACATTTCTTTACTAGAACAAATGCTGAAATATGAATCCATGCACTTCCTGACAGCGTTTAACTGAGTTTGCAAAATAGAATTAGAAAACAAAAAACAGAATCCGCCGAGGATTGAAATCATATAATAGATTTTACTTCACCGAGATTTTACATCTTGATCAATGGCACATACCAAAATTTTGAATAGGAAATATTACATAATCTGCAACAAATAGAGCATGTTATTGTTAAATTTTTTTCCAATGATTTTAAATTAAATAACTCGGCATTTTATTCTCAAATTAGACATTATGCTAAGTTAGATTTCAAAGAGAAAACAAAAAATAAATAAATAACAGTTTTAGAAAATATGACTTCAAAAATATCGGAACTAAATATAAATTTGAATTTCATTTAATCTTACCATTAATTCGTTCCCGACTCTTTTCAGATTTCTATTTACACATTCATTGTTTAATAAATATAAACATATTTATATGATCTTTTTTTTTTTTGTCTTTATCTTTCTGTGTAAATCAGTGCGTTTAATATAAACATCTATATTAGTTCAGGCGCATTCATATCAATGATAGATAGATAGATAGATAGATAGATAGATAGATAGATAGATAGATAGATAGATAGATAGATAGGTAGATAGATAGACAGACAGACAGACAGACAGACAGACAGACAGACAGACAGACAAACAGACAGGCAGGCAGATAGACAGACACATAGATATATACATACATGGATGCACACATACATATATATATATATATATGCACACATACATAGGTTAAGCACACATTTATGCATATCTATATTTACGTGTGTATTTGTTGTCAGTAAATATATACACATGTGTATATGCATATTTATACATGTATGCATGCTGCGCGTAAATGCATATATAAATTTACGTACAGCTGCGTGTATACACGTATGTATGTTTCTATTTAGCTATGTATGAGTTTATAAAGACTCAAATTACAATAAGGCAGAAACACTCAATACATACACACACACACACACACACACACACACACACACACACACATACATAATACATACATACATGAATATATGTACACATAGTTATACATACCCATGTACGTGTATTATCTCTCTCTCCCTTTTTCTCTCACCCTTTCTCTCTCTCTCTTACTCGTTTGCTCGCTTTCTATATGTGTGAGTGTGTATGCATTATATATGTGTGCGTGCATGTATTGAGTGTTTCTGCCTTATTGTAATTTGAGTCTTTATAAACGCATACATAACTAAATAGAAACATACATAGGTATATACACGCAGCTGTAAGTATACATACATACATTTACGCGCACATGTATGTGTGTATTATATAGGTATAGGGCAGCGAATAATAGTTATTCATATATATACATACATGTGCGCCTATATATATATATATATATATATATATATATAT
>NC_068996.1:30888769-30889255 GCF_001194135.2 Octopus bimaculoides | reverse complement strand
ATATACAAATTAAAAGGGTAAAGATTTATCAATTTATTAATTTATTAATAAATCAACAATTAATAATTTTTACCAAGCCCTTCGGTATGTAAGCACCATTATCGGTGGAGAACTTATTTAAAAACTCCCATACATTTATAAACATAATTAAGGGATCATAATAATAATAATAATAATAATAATAATAATAATAATAATAATAATAATAATAATAATAAAGGTGGCTAGACTCAATATAAAAAACAAAAAGTAAGGTTTCAATTGTCACTAATAGTGACTGAGGGTACATGGTAGCACCTACACTGCTAGAAATAAGAGTCAAAAACATTTTTAGCCACAAACATAGTTCAAGTCTATGCACTGACTTTGTGGCTATAAGGGCCTTTAACTCTTATGTCTAGCAATGTAGATGCTACCACGCACCCACAATCATTATTAGTGACAATTGAAATTTTCCTTTTTAGTTTTATATATATATATATATAT
>NC_068996.1:30878328-30881008 GCF_001194135.2 Octopus bimaculoides | reverse complement strand
CTCTCTCTCTCTCTCTCTCTCTCTCTCTCTCTCTCTCTCTCTCTCTCACTCTCAAACATTTCATAAAAAAATTTTTTTTTAATTATAATTGTGAGGTCTGTAAAATGTCGGTGTGGATTCAACGATTTTTTATAAAATCGTAAAAGGGCTTCGCGATAAAATAAGTTTGAAAAACACTGTTCAAACTATTAATATTCTTATATTCATGCCAGAATATTATTTTGAGGGGTGAGGTGGGGGGGTTTTCTCCTCAACGGTTCTTATATGTATAGGCCAAAAGGATAGCACGAGACCATTGTTCAAGGTTCGAAGGGAAAATGGCCCATTGCATATTCCTGAAATAGTTGTCTATCCACACAAACAATTCCTCGAAACTTTATCAATTTCTTACATACAGCTTTTATATATTTTAATGAAAATGATAAAAGGAATTGTGTGATAATACATACTTTTACACTCCCTACCATATTCCAAAATATAATTTGATGATAAAATCGAAGTAAACTGCTATAGATTTCTTTCAATGTATATTTTGATCGGCGACCTGAGAGGTGACAAGGTGATGATCATGCCGAAATAGAATGTTTTTACCAATAAAGAAAAAATTCTTTTTTGAAAAAAAATAACTTTTCATCATCTTTTCTGTAAGTTTTAACAAGTTCTTGCACACTTTTATTGTCCCAGATTTCGGGTTCATTTGTAGCGTGTGAATTACGAATCAACGTGCTTTCTCCAAGAATTCTACTGCACTTGGACCCAACTAGTTTGGAACATATCCTGTCATTCCAAAAAGAATAGATATAAGACTGAAGACGTATTTCGGACTCCAGGCTGGCAGATGCTTCACCAATGGCCCACGGACGTCTTTCTTCACCAGCATTTTTCTTACCACATTTATATGATATGAGTAACTGACCTTCTTCGTACTTTGTAATGTATGTATGCATGTATGCATGTACGTATGTATGCATGTATGTATGTATGTATGTATGTACATGTATGTATGTATTTATGTATGTATACATGCATGTATGTATCTATGTATACGTGCATGCATATGCGTATGTATGTATGTATGTATGTATGTACGTATGTATGTTTGCATGTGTGTATGTGTGTGTATGTATGTATGCATGTAGATAGGTAGGTAGGTAGGTAGGTAGGTAGGTAGGTAAGTAGGTAAGTAGGTGTGTATGCATGCAGTGGAGATTGGCAGAAGAAAAATTGTAACGTAATGCTCATGGTCCTTTTGCAAGGACCATAAGCAGCAAATGAAAAGTGAAATAGCTTCATATATAAATGTTAGTCTCACATCACCAAATGTTTCTCTGTTGGTATAACACACTCATGAATAATAATTTAAAATATTTCATTATTATTATCATATTCGAGAAAATACATTTTGAAGAAGATCTAGTGATGCTTTTCATGCCTTTCGAAGAGATTCAGCAATGTAAGTGAATTGCTTGACCAGAAATTGTAAAAAGGTCAAGAGCGCAACTGCCCGCAGTGCTCACCACAATTACTAATAAAATTGTATAGATGCAAATATAGCTCTCGACTTTCTAGAAATATTAACCAAATATTTTCATATTACATTTTACCACCTTGAAAAGAGAGGGACACATTATATGTGTATGTAGTCCTACATACTCAATACAAGAGAGAATGACGGAATGGATATACCTACAATGCCCTTCATCCTATGTCTGCCCAATAGGGGTTGATTTGGAGTTAACTTCAACAACACAATAAGTATTAAAAAAAAGGCATTTCAGAAGTATAGTCAAACCCTTCATATATCGCCTTATTGTCTCTTTCTCCATTTTCAGTTTCATACTCTGATTATTAGAATATCTTTCTTTCAAATATCCTTCCTTAAATTATCCCATCATCAGAAACACAACGGAGATGTATTCACATTAATACTAAGTTACGTATGCCTGCAAAATATACTGGGGAATGCCAACAACATTGACAAAAAGAGTAGCCTTTATTGGACCTGTGACAGATACCTCTCATACTACCTAGAAGGATATTCCATTACTATTCAGAAGGAAAACAAAAAGGTGACACCTGATCAACAAGAATGACAAGGAAACTTCAAAACCTCTATATTATGATAGAAAATGCCGATTTTGTCATACCAGTGTGAAATACATCAACAACTGACCAGAATTTTCACGTCTAAAATTCAAGGACAAGAGTTAGCTACAAAATTTCCAATGAACACAGGAAACAGTGAAGCCCAGCTTCACTGTTTCCTCATATCCACAAGCTGCAACAGAAAATATCAATGTCACACTCCTGTGGAATATACTGCACATGTTTTTAGAAGGTGCCTAAGTGCAGGAGTGGCTGTGTGGTAAGTAGCTTGCTTACCAACCACATGGTTCTGGGTTCAGTCCCACTGCGTGGGACCTTGGGCAAGTGTCTTCTTCTATAGCCTCGGGCCGACCAAAGCTTTGTGAATGGATTCGGTAGACGGAAACTGAAAGAAGCTTGTCGTATATATATATATATATATATGTATATCTATATATATATGTATGTGTGTGTTTGTGTGTCTGTGTTTGTCCCCCAACATCGCTTGACAACCGATGCTGGTGTGTTTACGTCCCCGTAACTTAGCGGTTCGGCAAAAGAGACCGATAGAATAAGCACCAGGCTTACAAAGAAT
>NC_068996.1:30875368-30878030 GCF_001194135.2 Octopus bimaculoides | reverse complement strand
TACTCTTAACGCCAAGGGTTAAACTCAACTACCTCTGTCAGTCTTATAAGAAAAAGCCTTGATAACGTGTGCTGATTTCCAAAACGGTAAAAGTGTAAACAACAACTTAAAACGGGTGGCTTATTTTCCCTTTAGGTTCTAATTGCTAATAACCCACCCTTTTTTATTCTTAATTTCTGTGTGTGTGCGTGTGCGTGTGCATGTACGTGTGCGTGTGCACGTGCGCGTGCGTGTGCGTGTGCGTGTGCGTGTGTGTGTGTGTGTGTGTGTGTGTGTGCGTATAGGTATACATACATACAAACATACAAATCTGCACATGTACATACAAACAAAAATACCCTGTTATCGATGTTGAAATTCCAACGAAGGAGCCTTGGATCTAGGTTAGAAACTGATTCTTTGTCTATTGACAAGAAGTCTTGAAATAAAACTGAACAATAACATACATACATACATACATACATACATACATACATACATACATACATACATACATGCATACATACATACATACATACATACATACATACATACATACATACATACATACATACATACATACATACACGGGATTCAAAATCTGAACAGAAGGGCGTCAAAGAAACAAACGGGAAATTCACACAAGATATGGACATGCAGTTATCGTCCAAAACTCATTAAATTTTCATGCCTTTAATGGTAATTTGTTCATTTTTATGGCGTCAGCAGCAAAAAGCTACTAGAAATAATGAGAGAACGTAGAGGACGCAGTCGAAAACAAACAAGACACGATAGTTATTTATTTATATACATACATACATACATACATCCATACATACATACATACATACATACATACATACATGCATGCATGCACACACACACGCATACTTACATACATACATACATACATACATACATACATACATACATACATACATACATACATACATATGTTTATCAAGGGCCAAAAGCCGGATTACTAGCTCCCACTTTGAAAGGTATGCGTTTGCAATCCATGAACAGGAAATTTCAACCAAATACCTGATGCACAAAAGGGATAGAGATGCAGGAAAAGCAGTAAAATGTGACAACCGATGCAGATTTGTGGAGTTCACACTGTGCATATCACGCACATCATAAGCAGTTGTCCGAAAATGTCATCACGGTATTATCTTCCGATGAGACATTATCTTCCGATGAGACGTTGTACCTAGGACACTCTATAATGAAATCTATCGGAAGGATAATCCTGAGGACAAAGAAATAAAAACCCATAATGTGGCAGAAGCCATAGCCACTCATAATGAAAAGGAATATTGCTGGAATGTCCCAGTGAAGACCTCAATAAAGTGTAAGCACATCAGACCTGATATAATGATTTGGGATAAAGAAGAGAAACTGTGTACAGTTGAGGAAATCAGCTGCCCAGCAGTTGTTAACATAAAGCTGTAGATCAGTGAAAAAGACAACACCTACGCTGAACTATTGAGAAATCTGTAGTTACTCTATACAGATTACAAGTTCAGGTTTATACCTGTAATTATTGGAGTCCTGGGATATGTAACACACTGCTTAAATACAAATCTTGAGAAATAAGGCTTCTCACAACTAGAAAGGAGAAAGCTAATTCGAAGACTACAAATCCAATCCATCACTGGAACTGTAAAAATCTGTAAAACTTTCCAGAAGTTTATCATTTAAATATATATGAGCATGTCTAGACATGCAACTATATGCATGAGAATACATACATAAAACATACAAAACTGCACATACATACATACATACATACATACATACATACATACATACATACATACATACATACATGCATATATGCATGCATACATACATACATACATACATACATACATACATACATGCATACGTACATACATACATTACATACATACATACATACATACATACATACATACATACATACATACATACATACATACATACATACATACATACAAAATGCAGATGTTGTTACTAAAAGAAAAAATCCTTGCCTTCGCATCAAAAACTAAGACAGGTATACAAAATATTTTTGTCACTGAGTACATATATTCCAGAACAGTGACAGAACTTTCACATCGAAACTTTCATCAAATTTGAATACAAAATGATATTGAATCATAGACGCCTGATGCCCAGAGTGTGTGAACATCGCTTTTAAAATCAGAAAATGAATATTTACGGACAACTGGTGACAAACCTATAATTTCTCTACCTTGATTATAAATTTACATTTATACCAATAATTATTGGTACGCTCGGGTATGTTAACAAATGTTTGGGTGGCAAAGAAACTGACCACCTGAGCAGTAAAAGTATGCTAGACTCTTCTGATGTCCAGGAGTATTAGTTGTTATTGTTCAAATTCTGGCTATGGTGATTTAATTTTCTTTGTTAGAAACCAACTACTGACTAAAAAGAATTCTAATAATAAAAAAAAGAAAGCTACCACACAAACACACACATACGCACACACATACACACATACATAGGTACGCACATACATACATGCATAAATACGTACGTACGTACATACATATACATGTGTGCATGTGTTAATTCGTGCGTGTACCGTGTGCATATGTGTATATATTTGTACTTGTTTGTGAGCGTGTGTATATATATGTGTATATATATATATATATATATATATATATAT
>NC_068996.1:30869665-30874354 GCF_001194135.2 Octopus bimaculoides | reverse complement strand
TTCCTTAAGGGTCGTTCTCACAGTTTATATTTATATTATAAGGTTTTTAACTTTTAAATTTTCATATTCAAAAGAGACAGAGACTTCAAATTCGATATATCGATTTATTCAACACTCTATGTTAACATTTCTGTGCCAAACTTATCCAGTGACTGGTCCATTGGATTTAGACATTTGGCACTTCTTCAGGAGTGGTTACCATTCGAACAAAACACCAAAAAACACATACATAACTATCATTAGATCCTTAGAATCTCGTTAGATTTCATCTTTGTTATTATAGGGGAGATAACTCCTTATAATATTGTGGGTTTTTATTTCTTTGTCCAACAGATTTCTTTATAGAGTGTCCTAGCTACAACATCATGTCTCATTGCTAGATAATACCATGATGACATTTTCAGACAACTGCTTATGATGTGGGTGATATCTTCAGTGTTAACGCCACAAAATCTGCATCGGTTGTCACATTTTACTGCTTTTCCTGCATCTCTATCCCTTTTGTGCATCAAGTACTTGTTTGATATTTCCTGTTCCTGGATTGCAAACACACTCCTTTCAAAGTGGGAGGTGGTAATCCAGCTATTGCTTCGTGATAGACTGCTTTGATGATCAATGTTACTATCATCACAGAGCTTTCTACTAACATATCCGTGCATAGTCTTCTGCTCGTATAGGCCCATCCTTTCACCTGATGATACGTTGCGGTAGAGTCGTGCGACTTCTTTGGGCATGTATTCTAGGTTATCAGACAAAGATTGTTGCTCAAGGAGCTCCTTTCCAAGTCTTATGATGTTATCAGCCTCATACATGCAAACTTGGTCATGGGATTGCACTTCGATACTTGGTGGTTAAAAGATGTTTACAGAAAGTATGGTGGTTAAAAGAGTTTACAGAAAGTATAAACAACATCACAGAGAGGCTATCTCTTTGGAATATGCCTTTGCGATATTGTATTCTACCAGTGATAATACAGTCACTCTTTGTGTTTAATTTCAAGATGGTGGCCCACAATAAAGTCAGGTTAGCTATGGCTTTGAATATTCTCACTGGAACTTTAGCGATTTGAGGGGCTTCTAGCATCCATGAGTGGGGAACAGAGTCAAAGGTTTTCATGTAATCTAACCACATTGAAACTATGTATGTATGTATGTATGTATGTATGTATCTATGTATGTATGTATGTATGTATGTGTGTCATTCTTCAGTTTTATTTCAAGATTTGTTGCCAATAGAGAAAGAACCGGTTTCTAAACTAGATTCTCGGCTCCTTCACTGGAATTTCAACATCAACAACAGGGTATTTTTGTTTGTATGTATATGTATAGATTTGTATGTTTTTCTTTATGTATGTATTCTCATGCATATAGTTGCATATCTAAACATGCTCATATATAATTAAATGATAAATTTCTGGGAAGTTTTACAGAATTTTCGTATGTGTGTATATATGTATGTCATTATTCAGTTTATTTTAAGATTTCTTGCTAATATAGAAAGAACCGGTTTCTAACCTAGATCCAAGGTTCTTTCATTGGAATTTCAATATCAACAACAGGGTATGTATGTATGTATGTAAGTATGTATGTATGCATGTATGCATGTATGTATGTATGCATGTATGAATGCTTGTGTGTATATATATATATGTATATGCATGTGTGTGCGTGTATGTATGCATGCATGCATGCATGCATGTATGTATGCATATATGTTCTCTTCTGTTTTTATTTATTTAAATCCTTCCTCTGAAGAAGGAGCTGATTTCTAACAAAGATACAAAGCTCCATCGTTGGAATGTAGATAACGAAAACAATGTCACATTTTAAACCTGAGAAAAGTCTTGCATAGTTTTACTGTTCCGCTTACAGAGTGTAGTTGTAATGTGCGACTCGGTTGATTTCGTTTTCTGAAAACCCTAGCTTATCCAAACTGACAACTAAGCATTTACTCACAAAACCAAATACTACAATTATTATTGGTATAAATGTGAATTTGTAATCCGGATATAGAAACTGGAGGTTTCGAAGCAATTGTCCATAGCTATCTTCTTTCTCTTTGCTTTTCTAACAGATATTCACATCAGTAGGACAACTGACCTGTATGATGGTACATACTTTTCTTGTCTATACAACAACATCCTGTTTTATATTTGTTATGCTTACACTTGACAGAAGTTATTCAATAACATGGAGATTCTCTATATTTATTTGAGGACAGTCCTTTCACTAGATGACATTGTATAATGTTTTTACGACAACGTCGTGTTTCATATAGAGGTTAGTACCTTGATGACATTTGGGGGCAGCTGCTAATTACATGTGATGTCTTCCACAGAAACATGATATAATCAACATTTACGGTTGCATCTTGGAACTCCAAGGGTTTCACTGTCTCTTCTGTTGAGATATTTACTAGTAATCTTCAGGTCCTTGAATTACAAATGCATAGACTTCGAAGTGTGGCGTGATGTAGCGGTCACAAGTCCAAGAGAGACTTTATCTCAATGTTATTGTCTTCTTTAAGTCATCTGGAAACATACCCATGCATGCTCTTTTTTTTTTTTTTTTTTTCATCCTGAGCGTTTCACCTCCAGATCTTCTCTGAGCTACTCTAGTCCCAGCTGAAAAGAATGCTTCCAGAGGTGCTCGCTTCTGACACGTAGGATTTTGGTCCTATGATTTGTCCAAATACGTTACGCTGTGACACTCATTCTGTTTGTGCTACATTTCGCTATAATGTTTTAGTCACTGACACACTAATTCAATAAACAGGTAATTCAGTTGACGAACACCTGAATGTTCATCGTCAAAACCCACGGTCATGCTCTGTCTCCCTGCAACACCGCTTGTCGAGATCAGCGATTGGAAATGGAGCAATAATTAACTCCCTTACATTTTTATAAGGGACGTAACTTTGTAAAAAGTTATGTCCCTTTGACAATAGCATTTATACAGGTGCTTAAAATATCTTTGCAGTGAATTTTTTCATCCAGTGCATGCGCAACTTGGCTATCACTGAGTGGGTGGCCGGGTGTCAGCCATTGTCCCTCAGTCATTGTGTACCTTTCAGCGTGTCGACATGCTAACTATAGAAAAACATACATTTTTAGTTGAATGAGTGTTTCGAGCTGGAAACAAATGCACAGATACTATGAAACAGAAGTTCAGTGAAACTTTTCCAAATACTGTTGTTCCATATGGTAACACTGTACAGGATTTGATAAGAAAATTTAGAAACAGGCTCAGTGGAGGACGCATCAAGAGGTGGTAGTCCTACTGTTCTTTCACACGAAACACTCTCCAATATTTCTGATAACCTGTTGGCAAACCCATCAAAGTCCTTATGCAAATTGTCACAGAAAACGGAAATCAGCCTAGGAAGTGCTCACACTGTAGTGAAAAAAAGTAATTAAATTTTGTGTATTGAAAACGAAGGACGACACTTTCAACACCTCTTATAAAGTTTTTTAAAGTCTTGTAAAGTCTAATATATTCTTTTGTAGTCTTATACCATCTTATAAATATTTATTTTGCAATAAAAAGCTTACTGCAGAGAGACTTTTTGAACACCCTGTACTATTGAACGTTTGGATTTTTTTAAACTTCGAGATTAAATCTATTAGGCAAATGATGGAATAAATAAAAAATGCATATAGCAGTTTCCGTGAATTTCTATATGGCTAAAATGTCACATGGTGCAACTACCCCTTTAAAAAAGTATACTGAATTCATTTTCATTCATCCTATTACAGCGTCACTTATAGCTTAATTGCTCCTAGTTTTTCATTCACTAGTATCAGCCGTCAACAGTAATGTTTGTCTTATATAGATATTTGTATATGTTGCACGCGCATAATGTAGTGATGATTTAACAAATATTAGTTTAAATTAATAATAAATTCCACCATTAAGCAGATAACGTAGCCATTAAGCAGATAACGTAGGTGAATGTTTATAAATCCACTTCCACGAGTAGATTATTCAAGAATAAAAAGAGTAAGAGAGATTGAAAACATATTTGTAATGTAGCCAAATTCTTGTTTAATATGTTGAAAATTAGTCTAACCCTTATTCAACACTGAATTTGTGACAGGTTCTTAAAAATAAAAGATGAATGGTGCTTGCCACTCTGCAATCCAGATTCCCATTTCGATGTTTCTCAGTTTCTTGAACAGATGTTTTAATGCTGTTACCAGGATCTTTGTGATAATGTAAAGATGGAATACATTTACATTTTATAAGTTATATAATTCATTCTTTGTTTGCTATAAAGAGCGCAGCGTATACATAGGGAGTAGACAGACAAGTGGGTAGGTCAGCCGTTGGACACACTTGGCATTATAAATTCAAACATCTAAATAGTCAGGCTGCTCCAGGAAAACTAACCTGTAATTAATGTGAAAAGACTTGCAAGTCCGTTGCAAACCTAAAAAGCCATATAAGACATCATCGGTGATAAGGGACGCATACATGGATATATACATACATTCATACATACATCCGTGCATGCATACATACATACATACATACATACATACATACATACATACATACATACATACATACATGCATGTATATACGTATGTATGTATATGTGCGTGTGTATAGATAGATAGATAGATAGATAGATAGATAGATAGATAGATAGATAGATAGAGAGAGAGAGAGAGAGAGAGAGAGAGAGAGA
>NC_068996.1:30860632-30864069 GCF_001194135.2 Octopus bimaculoides | reverse complement strand
AAACCCTTAAGTCTTAGAAAGAGATATATCTAGTGAATGAGAAATGAAAGAAGAAAATCAATGTTTAAATTATATATAATGATAGATATCACTTATATGAACTAAAGGTGTGTTTCTGCCAATGTTTACATCGGTATGCATGCTCTATAACCGAGTTTACACAGGGATTTTTAGAAAAAATAATAATAAATAGTTCAGAATTACAGAGAAGGCAGAGTTCCTTGCTTTTATCATAAGGTAACGAAATTGAGAGAATCAACCAATCTAAATTAAATTGTTTATTGTGGTCTTTTAGATACCAAATTAATTTACTAAGTTCTTTACTGTTACGTTTATTTCTATCCCTAAGTGTAGAGTAATGATTAGAAATTCTTTTAGATAACTGAGATGAACTGCCTGAGGAGCACTAAGTCTATCCAGTTTGACATTTCTAGTTTTTATTCATCCATCAACCCAATAGTACTTAATAAGGTACTTTGGCTTGCTCATAATAAAGCTGGTCTCACCAGGGAAGAAATTAATGTTGTGTTGGCCGCCAGAAAATCTATCATAAAGTTTGACAATAAGATGTGGGTCCGTAAAGACACACCCGATAGTTTTGATGTTACGATGGGAAGTTCTGATTCAGCACAAGTTGCTAATTTAGTCTGTATACATATACTTTTTGAAATGGCAGAACAGTTCACAAACATAAATGGAGGTCTATATCGTGATGATTGTTTCCTTTACCTTCAAAATGTTTCCAACCAAAAAGTACAAAAAGTTAAGAATAGTTTAGGTAAGTTTTTCCGTGGAATGGGCTTAAGCATCGTTTTTGATGATGATGCAACGAAGGCCAACCTTTTAGATATTACACTTAACTTACACAAATAACTCGTACTTCCCATACCACAAACCATCGACCAATCTTAAGTATATTAGCAAATTCAGTAATCATTCTAGGGCAATTACTAGAAACTTAGTCAAGAATATTTCATTTAGATTGTCTAAGTTATCTGCTAATGTTGACATTTTCAATAATAACGCCGAATTTTATAACTCTGACTTATTTAAAGTAGGTTATACAGAGAAAGTTACCTGCATTAATTCCATTCAATCTTATTCTATCTTTACTAATGGAGATATGAAATCTAGTTGTAAGGATATAAACGATATTAATTTTAATTTATACGCCAACACGAAACAGAGGAAGGGAGATAACCCTTATTTAAACCCCGTTTTTCGTTCTAAAGGTAAATCTATGTCTTTCAAAGACAGTTACACTAAAATAAGGTAACTAATAGTAAAACCATTCGGTTAATTATTCCTTATGAGAGGCAAATTAAATCTAATCTTCCCTTGCTGTTTCGTGAAGCTATTATTAAGAATTTCCCAAAGAATTCTAGGTATTACTCTATTATCAACTCACACACGGTTAGGATTGGTTTTTCCAACACAAAAAATCTCTTACAAATTATCCCCTCACATAATATTAGCCTGTTAAATAGGGATACATTTACTAATACTAACATTAATTTAGCTAATACCATCCATCCCCCTAGAAATATTAATAACAAGGTTATTGTATCTGAAGTCAATTACAACAGAATTAAGTTTATGTCAAGTAGCTCTGAAATTAAAAATTCTCTGTACCAGTGTAAACTTACTTCCTGTAACGATGTATTTTTTATATAGGCAGTTCATCTTTTCAGTTATCTAAAAGAATTTCTAATCATTACTCTACATTTAGGGATAGGAATAAACGTACCACTACAGGGCTTAGTAAATTAATTTGGTATCTAAAAGACCACAATAAACAATTTAATTTAGATTGGTTGATTCTCTCAATTTCGTTACCTTATGATAAAGGCAAGGAATTCTGCCTTCTCTGTAATTCTGAACTATTTATTATTATTTTTTCTAAAAATCCCTGTGTAAACACGGTTATAGAGCATGCATACCGATGTAAACATTGGCAGAAACACACCTTTAGTTCATATAAGTGATATCTATCATTATATATAATTTAAACATTGATTTTCTTCTTTCATTTCTCATTCACTAGATATATCTCTTTCTAAGACTTAAGGGTTTTATTTAATTTGCATATCGTTCTATACTTCTCATTTATTTGGTTTCTGATTTTTTCTTTCCTTTACCCCTCCTCTTTCTGTAGGCTACCTTTCACGTTATATCTTCTAATGTTTTTTTTTTAACTTAATAGCGTTCAGTTCAGTTCATCACTTTACATATCCATCATTTTCTGTTAAAATGTCTTATTGACGAGTTTCATTTCTTCATTTCCATGAAGAGAAGATTACATCGTTTTACACCATTTCATTCCTTTGGAATAATACCAGTGATATCTTCGAAACAAGTGTCGGAAGTAAAAGAATTTGAATAACACGTGCGTTTAACTCCATTTATTTGCCTATATATATTATACAAAATATTTCACGTAAACTCAGAGTTTCTACCTTTAAAAACAAGGAGTTACACCCTTTTTACTTGTGTGATTTTTTGCAACCCTGGTAACTTTTTATCCATTTTTTCCGTGTTAATTGTTAACAAGGGAAAAATACACACATTTGTGTGGGGGTGTGAGTGTGTGTGTGTGTGTATGTATGTATGTATGTATGTATACATGTATGTATGCATGTATGTTTGTATGTATGTATGTATGTAATATAATATCAGACAATTATCCGGCTGCCATAATAAGATTCCGACTTTCGGATGTCGGGGCAGAAATCTGCTCCGGCATCTCCTCAGTTATTGAGGCAATAAAAAAATGCTATGAAAATTACCGTTAAACAAAGGGATATTACTATGTAATTGGCCGTTATTAAGACAAAAGAGCTTTTAGAACGAAATAACAGTCATTCTAATAGCTCTTTTGTCTTAATAACGGTCAATTACATAGTAATTTCCCTTTGTTTAACGGTCATTTTCGTAGCATTTTTTGATTGCCTCGATAACTGAGGAGATGCCGGAGCAGTTTTCTGCCCCGACATCTGAAACTCGGAGTCTTATTATGGCAGCCGAATAATTGTCACATTATATTACAGATATTTACATAATATCGAGGTCTCATTCATTCTTTTGTTGTATTATCATTACTATTAATAGATAGATAGGTAGGTAGATAGATAGATAGATAGATAGATAGATAGATAGATAGATAGATAGAGAGAGAGAGAGAGAGAGAGAGAGAGAGATAGATAGATAGGTAGGTAGATAGGTAGATAGATAGATAGATAGATAGATAGATAGATAGATAGATAGATAGATAGAGAGATAGATAGATAGATAGATAGATAGATAGGTAGGTAGATAGGTAGATAGATAGATAGATAGATAGATAGATAGATAGATAGATATACATTTCTATATGAATTTATACATATGTATGTGTATGTATGAATATATATATATGTATATGTATGTGTATGTATATA
>NC_068996.1:30857403-30860530 GCF_001194135.2 Octopus bimaculoides | reverse complement strand
TATATATATATATATATATATATATATATATATATATGTATGTATGTATGTATGTATGTATGTATGTATACATGCATGTATGTATGCATGCATACATGCATGTATGTCAGTACGCATGCATACATTCATGTGTGTCTGTATATATGCATGTACGTACGTATGTAATATATGTATGGATGCAAGCATGCATGTATGTATGTATGCATACATGCATGCATGTGTGTGTGTGTATCTCGAGAGTGCTACTGGTAACATGGAATCCAATACAGCCGATCGTGTGATCGGGTCGTCGGGGATTAAGCAGGTACCCCGTCTAGAAAGTTTGCTAGAAACTCAGCTGCGCTAAAAGCAACACCTATCAATGAAATCGAATAACCCAGTGAATGTTCAACAACTACGTAGCAATAGCAGGAGCCCTCACAATTCCGAGTTAGTGTTCGGCGAGTTAGATGACACTGGGAGTGAGACACCCTTCAGCGTTTTTAAAGTTTTTTTCTAGGAGAAGGTTACTCTGATATAAACCGGATATGCAAGGCATGGCATTGGACATTTTGGTTATCTTTCGATCGGGCTTGCGGTCATGGCGCTCCCACACTCTTGAGTCCGCGGCTCATATCGGCACTAAATATCTTGCTTTGGTTTGTCTCTGGATCATGTGAATAGGATGAATCTCAGGAAAATATCGTTTTTGAAAGATGTAAATACCCAGGGTAGAAATAGAGGCTTGAGAAACAAGTTGAATAACTCAAAAGAAATTTTGGAAGGATAATGCAATAATTGAAATGAAGACGATGAAGTAAAGACATAGGAACGAGCTCCAAAGAAACTATAACATCAGGCAGAAAGATTTATATGTAGCTAATGAAGAGATACCACAAACAAAATTTAAGAGAGATATTTGAAACAAAGCAATTCAACATAACGCTGAAGTGAACTCTTTACGGAATTTAACAATGAGTGGAAAATAGATCAAGACAAGATAATATAATGTTAGGAAAGCGAAAGTGAAAAATATGCTTAAAAAGTGGACTAAATTCTTCTGGATCCAAAGCTCCTTGATCCAATTGTATTTTCTAGCTTTAAAATCTCACTAGCATACAGAGTTATCTACAACTGCTTCTTATCGTTTCTTATCGATTGTATATAGAATGATGCACTAGCATAACTTACAAAAGGAAGGACAATATTAATGTAAAAGGACAAAGAAAAGAAATGGGAAGACAGCAATTACTAACCTATTATATGTATAGCATTACTCTGGAAATTATTAATTGGCCTCATAGCCAATAAAGTATGCAACTTTCTGGAGAAGACTCTATTTCCTGAAATGCAAAATATATGCAGAAAGAAGTCAAGTGGAAATGCTTGTATTGATAGCTATAATATTAAGTGAGGTGCGAATAAGAAAGAACTTGACTTTTTGTTGGATAGATAACAAGAAATGTACACTGTTGGCTTTTGGAATACCTCAGGCCACACGGGGTCAATGAGATGATCAACAGTTGTTGTTGTTGTTGTTGCTATTATTATTATTATTATTATTATTATTATTATTATTATTATTATTATTATTATTATTATTATTATTATTATTATTATTATTATTATTTCTTCGTAAGACAGTGTAGGTAAAAATGCACCGGAGTCTTTAGTCATCTCTCAAGTCACAAAAAGGACTTCAGACAGATAATACTTTCCATAAGATGTGCGCTGTGCCCAATAAGGCTGCTTTTTGCAAGACATCAATCTTACATGGGATTTCCAGTTGCCTTTAGAAGTCTTGAAGTTTTAATGGGATTTATCCCAACGCTCCGATCTCCACTGGTATCACTTTTACATTACCCTCTCGCATTCCATACAGTCTAGTCATTTCCGCTTTCAATTCGGAGTACTTGGTGATTTTTTTCAACCGCTTTAATCACAATATTCATGTCATTTAGTATGGCTCCATCAATGATCTGACAGTATTTGTCTCTCTTATTCAATATGACAATATCCGGCCGACGGTGTTCGAAAACACGATCCGTCTGAAAATCATAGTCCCAGAGTATCGTTACTTTTCCGTCTTCCTGCATAACTTTACTTGGTACATGCTCATACCAGTTCTCTGTTACTTCATATTGGTATTTACGGCAAAAGATCCAATGAAGATAAAGCCACTTTATCGTGGCGGCGCTGGTATTCTTTTTGCGCAAGGCTCTCACATTCACCTATCAAGTGGGTCACATTTTCCACACTCTTTCCACAGGGTCTGCATTTCTGGGTGTCAGAAGTTTTATAGATATTATACTTCACTGATATGCTTGCAGTTGTAAGACACGCCAATATGCATGATAGAGAATCACTTCATAAGCTCTCAAATACAATCTAAAATAGAAAACAAATTAAAATTGGAAACTATATAACGAAGGCAACTATACAAGAACTAGAACCAAATCTCACTAAATCAAATGAAATTATTTACGAAGCTGCTAAGACAATTGAAACCAGTTGTATGCCTCTGAAAAAAACAAAGAAATACAAACCTGAGAAAAATTCGAAACTGGAAAAGTGAAATTGAAAAAGAGATTGAAATAATGAGAAGTGAAATATCAATATTGAATGAAGTAATCTGGGGAAACAATGTAAAACCCAGAAAAGGATGAAAGATGAAGAGAAAACATAGATTCTCACCAAGAGAAGAACTGCTTTCAGCAAAAGAAACATCGGAACAAAATATCTAAGCAAAATAGTGAAGAATACGAAGGTTTGAGAAGAGAAACAAATTTTACAAGTAAAATAAACTGTTCACGTCCAATGCGAAAACATTCTGCAGAGAAATAGGGAAGGAGAAAATAATCATTGAAGACCCCGCTGCCATGGAAGGAGTTGAAAACGTCTGGAAAAATATCTGGAGTGATGAAAAGGCTTACAATGAAAATGCAGACTGGATTAGACGCACAGAAGGATCCTACCAAAACTTACCAGAACAAGCATGGGAAGACATCACAATAGCAGAACAAAAAATGACACTCACAAAGACTCATAAGTGGAAATCTCTTGGTAATGATAGAGTGTCAAATTTCTGGCTCGCCTCACTCCCGTGCGCACACGAAAAGTTAGTCCAGTTATTCAATGAAATTATGAG
>NC_068996.1:30855438-30857038 GCF_001194135.2 Octopus bimaculoides | reverse complement strand
AATCTCCAACTATACTACTCTAATGGAGTACTGACCCACAAAAAATATTAATATCAACGGTGGCATTTTCCAAGGTGACTCACTTTCCCCTTTAATTTTCTGCATAGCCTTAATACCCCTTACAAATGAATTTAACAGATCAGGGTATGGATATGAAATTGACGACAAGAAAGTAAGTCATCTATCTTATATGGATGACTTAAAACTCTATGGCGAAGACGATAATGAGCTTGAAGGACTACTACGTTCTGTGAAAGCGTTCAGTGATGACATTGGATGGAATGTGGTCTTGATAAATGTGCCAAAGCCACTTTCCAGAAAGGGAAACTGAAGGCCTCACATTCAGTGGTAATGGACGTTGACACAGTAATAAAAGAACTTGAGCAGGAGCAAACTCACAAGTACCTCGGACTAAATGAGGGCTATGGCATTCAGCATGCAAGTATGAAAGAGAAGATCAGGAAGGAGTGTTACGGGAGAGTTCGAGCAGTCCTAAAATCAGAGTTAAATGCATGTAACAAGGTGTTAGCTATAAATTCCTTAGCAGTTCTTGTTGTTATTTATAGTTTCAATGTGTTGAAATGGAATATGAGCTAAATAAGGAAGATTGACGGGAAAATCCGTAAGCTGCTAACTTGCAATAAGATGCACCACCCAAAGGCAGACGCAGATTGTCTTTACCTACCCAGAGCTCAAGGTCGAGGCTTGATCCAATTTGAAATCTCCTACAAAAGTACCACAACTGGATGCTAAAGCTCGTTGAAAACCATGAAAAACGTAAGAAGCTACATTCTGTTATGAAGGAGAGCAAAATATTTCAAGTCAGTTTATGCATAATACCCAGGCTGAACAGCATGATGGAAGTGCAGTAGCTGTAGCTGCAAAGAATGTTAAATCAGTAGCAAAGCAAAATGCGTTTGAACAATTGACTGATAGGTGGAACATAAACCTCTGCTTGGCAAATATGTGGCCCATAGCAAACGAGCTGATGTAGACCAGAAGCACTCCCATCAGTGGCTACGGAGCTCAGCGTTAAAGGCAGAGAGGGAAAGCTTTATCTTGGCTACCCAAGATCAGAGCTTATTGACCCGGAACTATCAAGCCAATGTGTAGACCCTAGTGCCGATGCTGCAACGATGGGATAGAATCAGTGGACCACCTAATCTCTGGATGTAAGGTTTTAGAACCTGAGGAATTTCAACCACGTTTCGTAGTTTGCTACCTCAACAGCTCCTTTATAGGATCTAGTGGCTAAAGACATCATTAGGAGGAACCACTTTTTTGGCACCTACTCCTCTACCGTTTTCGACATGGCGGGGCCCCCACTTTCGGAGGTGTCTTCAGGTCTGTGGTGAGTGCATTTCTTCTTTCTCCTTTTTTCTTGTTCCCTAGCCTCTTCGATGCAGCGTCAATGACTGTCAGCGGGCGACTGTCCATCCTGCCAAATTTCCCTTTAAATACTCGCTGGTAGGCTCCAGCAGCCAGCACCGGTTAGTCACGTGACACTGTCTAAACTTCAACTGACCAATGGAGGGGAAGGGCGCGTAATCTTAGCCCGCGCCCTCTCTAAACCTGCCTTCCAACAGTGTCGTGTTAGTTT
>NC_068996.1:30847542-30853759 GCF_001194135.2 Octopus bimaculoides | reverse complement strand
GTGGAATCTGAAGATGAAAACAATACCTATTGTCATAGGTGCCCTGGGAATGACAGCGAAACGGGCTGATTACTACCTAGCTCAGATACCAGGAAACCCTAAAATGGCTGAAGTTCAAAAGATAGTGCTCATGGGAACTGCACATATCCTACGTAAAATACTGTCTATGTGATCTCAAATTTTAAAGCAAACACATAATTTTCTTATGGTTTCTTAAACCTTCACTAGAACAACACTGTACAAATCCAAATATATGGTACCCTAGGCATAACACCTACATGAACTTCTAACTTGTTGTCTCTTGAGGTCTCTGGGTGAGAGTTGGATCCAACTTGTACAAATGCAAAACAAAAGTCAAACATAAAACAATAATAGTAATAATAATCTTATAAAAATGAGAAATTGATCTCCATCTGTCACGACATGTATTAGATGAAGGGAAGAAGGGGAGAGATCAAAATGGGAGATAATCCCTTTTACAACATATATTTAGAAGGTGAAGAGGAAAAGTTGTTGAGAGAGAAATACAGTGAGTGAGTGAAAGAGTGTGTTTATAATAGATAGACAGACAGACTGAGATAGATAGATAGATAGATAGATAGATAGATAGATAGATAGATAGATAGATAGATAGATAGATAGATAGGCAGGCAGGCAGGCAGGCAGGCAGGCAGCCAGGCAGCCAGGCAGCCAGGCAGCCAGGCAGCCAGGCAGCCAGGCAGCCAGCCAGGCAGGCAGCCAGGCAGGCAGCCAGGCAGGCAGCCAGGCAGGCAGCCAGGCAGGCAGCCAGGCAGGCAGCCAGGCAGGCAGCCAGGCAGGCAGCCAGGCAGGCAGCCAGGCAGGCAGCCAGGCAGGTAGGTAGGTAGGTAGGTAGGTAGGTAGTATTGTCACAGTAGCTACTAACAAATTTTTAAGTGCAAGTTTGTCAACACAACGTGACACAGGCTTCAAAAAAATAACCACATGTATATATATTATACATAGTTAACTTTCTCTTGGCTGCTTGTGTGTGTGTATGTGTGCATGCATCTGTTTGTGTGTGTGCGTGTATGTATCTGTGTGGGCGTGCGCGTGTGTGTATGTGTGTATGTGTGCGTGCGTTTCTGTACGTCTTTCAGCATACAGAGAAAGCAACACAGACTTTAAAAAATGACGTTCACTATAATGACAGGTTGTTGTTATTGTTGTTGTTGTTCTTGTTCTTGCTGTCGTTGTCGTCGTTGTTGATGTTGATGATGATTACGATGATGATGATCGTGTGTGTGAAATATCGAATTAAAATCTGCCTCAAGAAAAAAAGCAGGTTTGGTAGTTGAGTATATCAATGTGATCGTTGTATTATGTTTCTGCTGAAGGATCTATTTCATCTTGACTACGTCGTTACTCGGCGGTGTAGCGACGAGTTACGATTAGCAATAATAATAATTAAAAGGACATTGAAACCAGAAGGCTTTACTGAGAATAATGAGTATAAAATCCTGAGTTATTTGACAGTCCAGCGTGATTAAGTGATTGGTTTTCGGAGACCAGACATTGTTGTAGCAGATAAAATTGAATTGGTACGAGCATAAACCAGAAGGTATCACCGAGAATAATGAGGTTAAAATCTTGAGGGATTTTACAAACCAGTGTGATTCGGTGATTGATGCTCGGAGATCAGACATTGCTGTAGTAGATAAAATGATGAAGGAAACCAAGATCATAGATATTGCGATACCTGGGGATGGCAATACGCGTGACTGATAAAGAACTGGAAAAGATTGAGAAGTACAAGATGAGATTGCACGAATGTAGACAACGGAAAAGTAACTGTCATCTCGTTAGTTGTTGAGGCATTGGGAGCATTAACAACCAGATTTGAGAAATTTGTTGGAGAAATTGTAATTGACATGAGCGCAGAACATACTCAGATTTATTGAGGAGAGTGAGGAGATTGGTACCTAGATGTTAAGTATCGTGAGAAGAGACTTTGGGAGATCTTTGTCATCAGAAAGAACATGCATGGTAATCGACGTAGCATGTCCCAGTGGCAACATGATCAAAGAGAAAGAAGAAAAACTGCACAACTACAACGACTTAAAGTGGGAAATACGAAGGTTGTGGTCAATGAGGAGAGTAGAAGTGATACCGATACTAATTGACGCACCTGGAAGTGTCAGCACCCAACTATCAACAGGGCTCCAAAAGATTGGTACAAATGTAAAGGTAGAACACCTACGAAAATCAGCATTGCTTGGAACTGCAAGAATTCTTCGCGGGATTCTTCGAGCATGACAAGTAAACAAATGTCACCTTAGTCTACTGGCTGTGGACAGCTGATACTTTCCACCATACCCAGCAAATAATAATAATAATAATAATGGTTTTCATCAAATAATAATAATAATGGTTTCAAATTTTGCCACAAGGGCAGCAGTTTTGGGGGAAAGGATGACTCGATTACACCAACCCCAATGCTCAACTGATACTTATTTTATCGATCCCGAAAGGATGAAAGGTAAAGTCGACCTCGATGGAATTTGAAATCAGAACGCAGCGGCAGACGAAATACCGCTAAATACAACATCTTACCCGGAGTGTTAAAGGTTCTGCCAGCTCGCCGCCTTAATAATAATAATTATTATTATTATTATCATCATCATCATCATCATCATCATCATCATCATCATCATCCTCATCATCATCATCATCATCATCATTATTTTTATTATTATTATTATTATTATTATTATTATTATTATTATTATTATTTGCCATCAGGGCGAAGGATGAGTGGGGCAATACAAAGTGTTGGGGTTACATATAATGAAATAACAAAATAAATGAATAAATAAATAAACAACAAAAAGGAGTAAGTATAGACGGTATACAATGAAGAGGAAGAGAAATATACATAGTACGCAAAGGCTAAAAAAAGTGGGGATGATAATGATGTAGCCTTCCTGATACAGGATATTCGAGGTACCCCTTTCCAATTCCCTTTCTCCGACTATCAGGTCTATACTTAAAGAGGCAGCTCCACTCTTGCCATTTTCGTAACTTTCACCCGCCTTTCAATAAACTCACTGGAGGACAGCACTTCCCTCTCAACCCTCAATTTATTTTTCATGTGAAACTTGAAGGAGTCAATTAGATTTCTACCAAAAAGGAATGTATCGTTCAGCTTTGTCCACCAGACAACCCCTTTCGCCACAACCATCAGGCAAAGGAAATCTGTCTTGCCTGCCCGATTGAAGGAGGGCAGCGAAATACAGCAGCAGCAGTGGCGACGGTTGTAGTAGCAGTAGTAGTAGTAGTAGTAGTAGTAGTAGTAGTAGTAGTAGTAGTAGTAGTAGTAGTAGTAGCAACAGGAGGAGGAAGAAGAAGAAGAAGAAGAAGAAGAAGAAGAAGAAGAAGAAGAAGAAGAATAAGAAGAAGAAGAACAACAACAACAACAACAACAACAGCGAAAACAAAAAGAATTTCTTCATTGGTCACAAAAGAATTTTACATTCACACAGAGTATTTTGTTTGAATTTGATATTTTGCATAAAAGAAAAAGTATTTTTTTAAAAATCAAAAAAAAATGCCAACTAGATTATGGCTGGGAGATAACAATTTAATCAAAGTAACTACCCTCAGATTCCACCATGACCTCAAGACAGCTTCAGAACCAGATATATGCGTTCCTCATCGTGACCCAGAGAATAGCTTCGAACACCTATTTGATCTTGTCCATCAGCTCGGCCTTGGTGTTGCAGGCATAACGGTTGGTGCCTTTCGAGAAGCAGCCATGGCTGAATTTGACACCGGTGACAAATCCGAGATTGGCCCAGTTGGGCAAGGGCTTGAGCCTCGTCTTGGACGACATTCTGAAGGGGACGCTACCAGGAAGATAAGAACCATGAAGTGGTACACCAGGCGTACCAAGATACTTTGGTGTGAAGGAAAGGAAAAGCAACAAAAAGAACGTCCCTATTAGAAGGCAGCATCAGATGGTAGGATTAAGAAAGAGCTAAGGCAACTGAAGAAACGGAGGAAAGAAGCGGAAGACGAAAGAAAAGTGACCTTAAATCAACTTATCATGGAATTACGAAGTAACCCGTTCCGGCTTTGCAGAGCAAAGTCACATCAGAAAAACAGGAAAGCGAACGCAATGGAAAGCTTTTTTTAAGAACCTCTTTCAGTTCATAGTTGACCTCCTTGGAAAGCCAAAAAGTGAAAGATTAATATACTCAAAAGAAAAGGTGGAGAGCAGAATAGAAACATTCTATTGGGGGATTATCCCTCTCCACTGCCAGAGCTCAAACTCCACATCCCCTTCGACATGGCAGACTTCACTTTCGATGAAGTGAGGGCGATATTGACAAAAGCTCGTGCAGCATCTGTTCCAAGGACCTCTGGCACCACGTATAGAATTTACAAAATTGCCCACTACCTTTAAGGATGCTAGCAAGACTTTTACATTTGATCTGGAAGAAGCAGGAACGCTAGCTCTGGACACTCGCTGAGGATTGTTTAGTCCCAAAAGAAAAAAACTCAGCAGGGTTTGATCAGTTTCGAGAAATCTATCTTCTGGGCGTTTAGAGGAAGGTCTTTTGGACCTTCGTTGTCAAATGTAAGTATCACATCTCATTGACACGAGTGTCCAGAAAGGAGGGGTCCCAGGCTACTTTTGATGCCTCGAACAAACATCAGCAATCAGCCATGTCATTAAAGAAGTAAGGAAGAACGACTCACTCTCCCATGTATGGCTGGATCTTACCAAAGCGTACACAAATGTGCCACACCAGCTAGTCAACAGTGCATTGAAGTACTACCAAGTACCAACAGAAGTAGTCGAACTCATAGTGTCCCACTTGGTTTCGCTGAAGATAAGGATTAGCGTGGAAAATTTCACCTCTAAATGTCAACGATTGGAAAAGGGCATTATAGCAGAGTGCACAATTTCGGTGGTGCTATTTGTGACAGCCATGAGCCTTTTACTAGAGATAGGAGGGAAGCAATCGAGAGATCCCGAAACTGACGGAAACCAGAGTGTTCATGGACGACATAACAGTTATGACACCATCAATCGAAGGAACATAGCGGACACTGAACTCGCTGGAAAAGATGGCCACATGGTCACGGCTGAAGTTCAATCCAGTGGAATCTCAGAACCTGAATATTCTTAAAGGAAAGCTGACAAATGACACCTTCAGCATTCAGGGATCTGGGTTTTCGACAATCCAATGAAAAAGATTGCCTTGAGAAAAATTATGATCATACCCTTAAGGATATTGACATTGCCGAAGACACCAAAACTCCACTAGACAACAAGCTACGGGCATTTGATAGAAACCAGCTTCTTGGGAGATTCAAAGTATTGTGCTTCCGGTATTGCATCATACCTAGACTACGGTGACCATTTTTGCTTCAGACTTTGCCTTGACTCGAGTAGAGGCAATGGATAGGCTGTGCAATAAATTCATGTGATGGTAACTGAGCATTCCCCCATTTTTCAGCTCAGTCAATCTGTCCAGCAAGACCTCTAAGCTCCGCCTACTAATTTAATCAGTGACGGAAAAATTTAAAGCCACAAAGGCAAGAGCAATCATCATGTTGATTTTGTCTGAAGATGAGAAAGTCAAACACACCAAGGCCATAAAGGATGGCAGAAAATAGAAACCCCCTAAATAGCACCACCGAAACTAAGGCGTCTAGCTGGCAGAAACGTTAGCACGCCGAGCGAAATGCTTAGCGGTATTTCGTCTGTCTTTACGTCCCGAGTTCAAATTCTGCTGAGGTCGACTTTGCCTTTCTCCTTTCGGGGTCAATAAATTAATCCCTTTGTCTGTCCTTGTTTGTCCCCTCTATGTTTAGCCCCTTGTGGGCAATAAAGAAATAAGAAAATAGAAACCCCCAGAAAGTTGTGAAGGAAGCAGAGACATACTGGAAACACCAGAAGATTGTTAGGGTAGTCTATCAAGGATAGATAGCACTTGGCAATTGCAGTACCAAGAGATGGAAAAACAACAATACCAGGAGCAGGAGATAGCTCGTAGAAATCTATCTGTGATTCAACAAATGTAAAGCAAAAGTCAAACATAAAAAATAATAATAATAATAATAATAATAATAATAATAATAATATTTTTAAAAGGATTGACGTAACTCTTTACAAAGGTAAACAGTCAAAACAAGGAGCGTGATTCGATTGTAAGATATTTTATTAGTTGAACGATATTTCAACAGTACG
>NC_068996.1:30844659-30847054 GCF_001194135.2 Octopus bimaculoides | reverse complement strand
CAGAATATTTTCTGAGAATATGCATTTTCAAGTCTTCTTCAAAATTGCAGCCGCTTGAAATGAAATGTTTAGTAAGTTCTGTCGAACTACTGTAATTGTGCCTGACATCGAATCTGTGCCCATTAAATCTTTTGTTTAATCGTTCTGTTGCACAACCAACATAAATTAAGCTGTGTTTCGTGCATTCTGCAGCGTACACCAAATGGGAATCTTTACATGTTCCATCTTCTGTATAAATCATAACATTTCTGTTATGATTTCTGATGGAATTCACTTCACTCATGTTGTTGCACAATGAACAGGGCTTATCTCTCTTGCGGCTGTTCTTTAAGGTACATCGTGCAGATATTCCAACGTTCGTTTTCTTGGAGTCAG
Organism: Octopus bimaculoides; assembly: GCF_001194135.2. Lineage (NCBI taxonomy): Eukaryota > Metazoa > Mollusca > Cephalopoda > Octopoda > Octopodidae > Octopus > Octopus bimaculoides. The sequence continues at coordinate 30,846,679 of NC_068996.1, read as the reverse complement.
ATATAGAGGTTAATAATTCTCTTATATTCTTATTCCGTCTAAAGGTTACAATAGGCGGCTGAGGAAATATCTGTTTGAAACTGGGATATTTTTTCGCCACATGCTGGTAACTTTCATGCAACACTTTTGAAATGCCAGCGAAATGTCGGTGCCAGCTAATCACTCAAGGAATTCTGTCATCTATTGTATTGTGTTTACTAAAATTATGCGTGTAGGTTTGACTATCTTTGCTAATCTTAGCTATTTCATTTGCTATTCCTTTTAATCGTGAGTCACTGTAACCGCGTTTGACATAATGACATACAAAAGCATTTGCATGTTTCCAGTAATCCCCTATGTCAGTACAAATCCGTTTTATCCTCACAAGATTCAAGAAATTCCAGTAGTGCTTGTGAACGTCCATCCCGAACTTTATCTGGATACCAATTGGGATTCTTTTCAATCTAATTATGCCAATTTCGATCATCATCATTTTTAGTAAACATAGGGTTTTCTAACTCCTCGTTACCAGTTTTTTCAAAAAGATATTCTTTCAGCTTGTGGCGGCGGACAAACTGAAATAGCCCTTAAGCTAGTTTATTCTTGTCGAAACTCTTAGTGCTTGGGCAAAAACTCAGTCCAAGCTCTAAGACTGAGACATCGTCGCGCGAAAGTTTTAGTTTAGATAAATTTATAACCGACTTATTCTCTAGTGTGATGTTTTTTCTCGGGCAAGTGGTTTTCAGAGTCTTTTTCTCATTAGATTCCTGACTACTTTTTGGGCTTTGCTCGAAATCTTCACTTAAAACGCGGAACCTATTGGGTGGTAAAATTTGTTCTGAATGTTCATGTGAGAAGTTATAATTTTTAGTCGTCTTTCTAAGGGTAATCCATTTCTGAGTGGGTGATAGACAGTTAGTGACTTCTGTGGTTTTTGTAGACATTTGAAAAACTTTTACTTTCGGGAAAGGAACAAATTTATTGTTTTCGAGGCAAAATCTTAAATGTGCTCGCATTTTTGACTGATCGAATAGAAACTTCTCTGGAGCATTTCCAATGACCAGTTCAAATGCATACGCCAGGGCAAAAAGGCCACAATCATATGCGCCAACTTGGGGATTAATTATATGAACTTGTTGAATTGTAGGAATAATGTCTGTTTGTGGTGAATACAACGTTGTTATTTCTGCCGTTAGTTCCTGCGAAACTTGTAAATTCAAACTGTCATAAATATAAACATCTCCAAAAAAAATTGTTGATAAAACAAAATGATTGTTCCTGGTGTGATGGATAAACAGTGTGCGGTGTGGATTGTATGTTAGAAATTCCGTGTGAGAAAAAATGTGTGGTTGTATTGAAATTTCTGGAAAATTTTCCGTTACGATTTTCAATCCGGCATCAATGAGTTTATCACATAACATTTGTCCTGAAAGTAAAAACGACTTCTCATATTTCAAAGCAAATCTTATCAACCAAAATGTTCCCTTGCCCACTGGCTCAGGAGAATGAGAAATCAGCTTTTTCAGCTTCTTTTCTTCAGGGCCGAAATTTCCATTTTTTCAAAGTTCATCAAACAGTTACACAAAAAGTTCAAACGATTTTTAGAAGAACATACCTTTTCAAGGACACTCGAAATCTCCTTAATGCTTGCACGAAGCAATATTAATTTTGAACGATAGTGTTCAATGATAGCTTCCATTATGTTAAATGAATTGCTCTCACCAATTGATTTAAACTTTTGAAGCAATGAGTTGTCAGGCTTTGATGTACATATTGGTATATTTGATGTAAGACCATCCGGTTTAACTTTTTCTTGTTTGCATGTTTCCAGAAATGATAAATGGCTGTTGATTTTAGCACGAAAACGATTAAGTATTTTCACTGATAGAAATGTCAATTTCTCAATTTCTGATTCATATTTGAATGGTAGGAAATCCATTGGCCCAGGATTGGGTTCAACACTGGGGTCTAGCGAAACTAACTGGGCTGACAAGCCAACTGTGAGAAGGAATAAAACGCAAAAGCTGTAATTTACATTACG
>NC_068996.1:30833900-30837026 GCF_001194135.2 Octopus bimaculoides | reverse complement strand
ACACACACACACACACACACACACACACACACACACATACACACACACATATATATATATATATATATATATATACCCTCTTGTGACATTCCTTATCCTAAGAGAAGTTCTCATTTTGCTGTTATTAGCACATATATTAGAGCTGAACTTTCTACTGCGTTTACACCACCAGTTATATCATTTCTCTTTCGGCACTTCGTAAGGGTTCCAGTTCTGAAATAACTTTGTGCTGTTCGAGAGTGAACAGTTTGTGCATGTTTATGCAAACTCCAACTGACTAATTGTCATTTTCAGTAACTTCAGTGCTCGCACCCTATCTTACAGCACCATAAGTATGATGTTCAATATAAGAATCAATATCTACCAATAACCTTTCTCTTGTGATCTGTTGCCCATGAGCACCAGCTCAGCCTGTCGCCTCACTTCCTCTCTGGTTCTGAAAGCCAACTATATAATCCCTTACACACTCCCTCGATAGTTGCTTGTTTCCCCTTCGTAAATTTTCTTTTTTGTCTTTGAATTTTTCTTTATGTTAAATGTTTGAAAACTTGTTTAAAATTATTGAGACGTTTGCCAGATGAAGAACGAGACATGTTCTTTGTCGAGTAAATAAATATTTGCAAAATAAAGCCAAAATGTCTGACAGCAACAAGTTTAATTTTTCCCCACTCAAGGTAAAAGGAGCACATACTCAAAAGATCTAAAGCAGGGACTCTCAACTATTTTTTATCTATGGACCCCTTCGAAATCTTGCATCTTCTGCAGAGCTGTCTGAACACTTCCCTAACAACAACAACAGATGATGATGATGATGATGATGATGATGATGATGATGATGATGATGATGATCCCTTTTATTTGCCACCAAGGCATCGAATAAGGAAAACAATCACAGAGAGTGTGGGGATTTACATAGAAAAACCAAATGAGAATAAAATAAACATGAAATACAAGGTATATTCTAGATGTTTTGAGACTCTTCAGGAGAGATACTTATTTCAAAGAAGTACAGAACTCTAATTTCCTTCAAAATAGGACTATCTGGCTTCGGTACGCTTGTTGTAGGGCTCCTGCCACTTTGTGAAGGTCCTTTACAAGTTCTCTAAAGTGAAGATGTCCAGAACTCTTATCACAGTCTCCTTCATCTCCTTCAGCTTGGGGAACAACCAGAAGTTACAAGGAGCAAGGTCTGGACTGTAGTGGGGATAAGGGATAGTTTTGATGCCCATTTCTGTCAAGTAATTAGTTACCTAGGTAGAATTGTACATTGTTCTGGTGCAGGAGCTCCGAACTTTTGCGGCAAAATCTCTTTCTGAACCCCCTCAAAACTTCCATAAAATACTCCTTGTTGTCTGTCTGGCCAAAGAGAACTCAGTGGGAGTAAATAATGCCCTTGCTGTCGAAAAGGGGTACCAAGATGTGCCTCTCCATAGACTCACTTTACCTGACTTCTTGTGCCATACAAGTTAATATATAAGCAATCTAAGTTTCAGTAGCATTTTTGCCCAGTTTAACAGAACTTTATTCCATAGCGAGCTTCTAAATTGTCTTCACGTCCCGACCGCATTCTGTAAGCTGGTCAGCTGTGACAAGTAATGTTTAGTAGGCTATTTTCAAAGTGCTGTTACAGCTGTCTCCATCAATCTGGAATGGCAGATTATATAGTAATGATATACTAAAATTACAATAATCTAGGACGGTTATAACGGCCTCTCAAAAAAAAAAAAGACTCGCGACTTCTGGAACGCACATCGTACCAGTATACATGGCGTACAGATAATGAATGCTGGTGGTAATTATTCAGTCCTCCATCTAGAGCTAATCAAAGAACCCCAAAGATTCAATATCCTTTTGAACACTGCAATGTCATTCTCTGACTTGCAAACATACTTAGAAAGATTCCATCCACTCTTACCATTTTCATCACTTTCACTTAATTCTCTCAGCATCCGTTTCTCCACTCCAAAGTGAAACTTGAAAAAGTCGATGTGAGTTTTACCAAAAAGTAATATCTCTGGCGTCAAACATTTCGAACGTGTTCCATCATAGAATGTCTTTCGTTATAGACAGAACAGAAAGGAAAACTGCTTTTCTTACTCATTTAAAGGAAGGTGATAGAGTAATCAACATGGTAGACTCGACTGAGGGTCCGTCCCGTCTCACACGTGAACAGCTGTTCGATACAACTCCACATGTCAGCACTACCAGGGAGTTGAATAAATGCGTACAAGACGGTTTCATCTCGGATAAGCCGGACTTTATCTCGAACTTGTTGAGCCCCTCGGTAGTAGTGCATGGTCAAGGACTTCTGAATGTTATCGATAATGATCGCCAATCCGAAAGTCCTCCCAAACAAACTAAACTGCATTTTCGTTTGACGCTCAGAGTTTCCTCGAAAATATTGTCACTTTTTTCCGCCATTAAACCTCTATAAACAACTACAATGGAACAGCCACCGATCCTGTTACCTCCCTTGTAGAGGGCGATTAAAACATTTTAGCTACCGAGCTCCTCGTCTTGGTTTTTGCTCTTCCCCAACAGACTGCAACTCCATTAAGGAGACGCTTAAAGGCGTGCCTCACGAACACTGTCCTTAACCATTCACCATCGACATTTTTTCTGCTGAAGGTGCAGCTTCAACGCATGTCTGTGCATCAGCCATCAAGGCATGCCTAAGCCACCATGCAGAAAGTGTTGTCAGCTGATGAACCGCCTTTTCCACAATAAGTTAATTAACAGACGCTAAAATTTGATTAGGGAATGGCTGGAGCAAGGCAGGACAGTCAGGTGTTGAACAATAACGAAAATGATACAGGCATTTCCCATCTTCCTTTCAGGGACAGATCTCTTTCGACCATACCCTCATCAGAACTGACTATGCTTTGCCGCACGGACTTTTTGCTGTTTCAGTAAAATGAACGCCGGCGAATCTCTGACTTTCACTCTTGATCAATGTAAACTCGCTTGTCACTTGCCTTCAGTGCTGTGCGTCAGGTTGAACAGAGTCGCTCTGAGCAGTCTAATTTTTTCAGTGATTATACAAGCTGCTCGAACACTCGGTGAAAGAGAGCCCTCAGAAGAATCTGAAACAACTAGGAATTGGGTGCACGACTGCAAGGCAGCCGA
>NC_068996.1:30830503-30832496 GCF_001194135.2 Octopus bimaculoides | reverse complement strand
GTTTGTTCGGGCTGTGAAGAACAGACGGAAACGAGAGTTGGTCAAAAACCGATAGCAACACATGAAGCTACCTCGGACCTAAGTGTGCAACCGTTAAGTAAGCTGGGTCGAAAGTGAAACGAAGTGAAACGAAGTGACCGTGAAATCGGAAGGAGTGCGCACCGTCTGTGATTGTGCCTCCGAAACTAGTTATACCGTACTCGTTTGCTGCTACATCGGTCTGCAGCCTGAGCGTAGCAGGGAGCATGACGATTGGCGAGGCTACTGTCACCGGAACAGGACAGTATCACCGAATAGCGAAGCGAAAAGTATCGTGAACGCGAACAGGAACGCGTTCGTGGTAATTTTCGCGACGGCGGTGCATCGACACCTATAAGCGCCACTAGTAGTCCCTTCTGGAAAGACAATGTTGTTCTCTTCCTTGTCACCACAACACCGATGACGGATCTGAAAGCGATTGCTAATTCATCCACTGCACTGTAGCAACACAGCATAAAGACAGTAATATACTCTAGCCGAGTCCACGACTGGAAAGAAAATAGCAAGTGCCTCCGCGATAGGAGAGGTACAACGCACAATGCGCCCACTATGATTCAGCAGCATTCGACGAACACGTTGCAGCATGCGACACTCTTCACGGGGAGGTGAGTAAGTCAAGGCCAAGGGTTGGCAAAGAACGAAGAAGGCACGAGTGAGATGCCGGGTGAGTGCTCTGTCGCTGCTAAGGAAAGCAGCACGGTGATGACAACAAGCATGGACACGAAATGCCAGGAGGAAGTCGTTGGCGGAAGCTAGGCACTACGATCGAGGAGGCAACAGAGTTGGGCGTCCGAGTGCGAATCGGAGCCCAGGTTATGGGCGACAGTGACAGCAAGAGATATCGAACTTTCTACTGATGTCACCGAACAGTAACCAACGAGGAAACGGAAACGGGCTGGCAAGTTTCCCGCTACTGAGCATAGGACGGAGGCGGAGTCCCGATTGTAGTACGAGGGGTCCGTCGATCACAACAATGATGACTGGGCATCAGAGCAAAAGGTGAAGGATGGGGTTCAGGTGGTACCGGCAGGCAGAGACAGACGCATGGTACGGAAGCGAGCGGACAAGTCGAGTGTCGTGCAAGCTCGAGGTGGAAGACAGCTGTGTGAGCAAGTGAGTTATGGCGACAACAAGCGAGTTATGGCGACAAGCGAGTTAAGGCAACGACGAGCCTGCTGCAGGGGCAGGTGGATAAAGACAAACAGGGATTCGTTCTTGGAATGCATTGGTGAATAGAAGCGTTACTGTTCCCCCGCGGACGACCTTTCCCATACGTCTCGACCCGTGATGGATAGGCTGCAGAAGACGAGGAAGGAGCCATGTTTTCGTTGGGCGAATCGAGCGCGAAGGAACAAATGTATGAGGAGGGGATGCTTGACTGGATTGGTCGCAGAGTGGTAAGAGCAACGAGTTGACAGCAACAGAATTGCGACGACTCAGGGGTGCGCTTGAGAATAACGGACACAACACAAAGGAGCGATCTGCTGATGATCCATCCTAATAGAATAGTCAAGGCGGCGAGTTGGCAGAAACGTTAACACGCCGGGCGAAATGCTTCGCGGTATTTCGTCTGCCGCTACGCTCGGAGTTCAAATTCCACCGTGGTCGACTTTGCTTTTCATTCTTTCGGGGTCGATTAAATAAGTACCAGTTACGAATTGGAGTCGATGTAATCAACTTAATCCGTTTTTTGTCTGTCCTTGTTTGTCCCCTCTGTGTGTAGCCCCTTGTGGGCAGTATAGAAATAAGAATAGTGATCTTCGAGTCGACGGTGGTGAGCTGCAGCGAGGTTTTGCGGCTAAGTCTTTCATAATCGTCCGAACCTTCTGAGATGTGGCGATCATTGTGAGTGTAGCTGTTCCTTTGCAACCATCCCGTCCCATACCCCTCTGCTTCAAGATGGACCGGCAATGGATGACAACGTAAGAACGACGTTTTCGCCGAGGCGGGTTGG
>NC_068996.1:30825138-30828791 GCF_001194135.2 Octopus bimaculoides | reverse complement strand
ATATATATATATATATAAAGCACGATTTATTCGTGAACCGAGGTACTACTGTATTAAATCAATATGAGAAAGACAGGAGATAACGTACAATCGAAAACCGAGGTTCTACTGTACAGAAACTAAAGCCGAGGGAATGCTTTCCCTGAATGGTCGGGCAGAGATGAAGAATGAATACATCGCCTCCGTTATATATTACCGCCTAACCGTCGTGCCTTGCACCAGTTCAGTCTGACCAGACTGGAGCACCTACTCTTCCGCTTTCTGTGAAAGGGAAGCATTCTACAGGTCAGGCGAACAAGTGTGATCGCCGTTTTTCAGACTCACTTTTCCGCAGTTTGTCACTTTGACTGAACTGCAGTCCTGAATCAAGCATAGCCGGAGGCAGGGCGCCTAGCACCTAGAGTTCCGTCAGGCGCTCACATTCCTCTACCAGTCGGATAATGCGGTCGGTGGGAGTTCCATTTTGACGTTCTACAGAGGTTTACTGGTGGGAAAGTGCAACGAGTTCTCAGGGAGAATTTGACCGTCGACAAGAATCAACTGGCTGGTCTATTCCGGAAGACCTTCGGAGCGGAGTCCATGGTTAAAATCCAGAAATCCTTGGCCTGGATATGGTACTAGGGGGTCATTGCCAGTTCGAGATAAATTCTACAGGCATCGAAGTGCAATCAATCAGACCTGCCCGAAATGCATGATTTTTTCTATTGACTGCATGGTATTTTGCTTGAAATATATATGAAAAATATTGATTTATAGTGTTTTTTATTCACCTCTATCACATCAGGTTCTCAAGTTATACAGAAACGTTACTTTTCTCTTTTTGTATAGCATAAGTAAATGATAAAGTATATTACCAATGAAAACGCTTATCTTATGCTGTCTTGAATATTAAATCTAGTATATTTTTCTTTATCATCCAATTGTGAGTATATCTAGAGGCTGCATAAATTCACCAGATATATTTTGCTAATTTTTGCAGGCAATTCACTCCTTCAGATACCCAGAGCAATATTATTCCTTTGTTAAAGTGCTGCTATTTAGCTTATTTTAGCTGCAAACTGGGAGACCATGACAAGTTATTTGCACCTCACAAAGCTTTCAAGAGCTGCATTAGTAAGCTCCATATGTAGTCAGATGGTAAACTGAAATGTAGGCCCTTTGGAGTACCAATGGTATGGTGGGAGCAAATGAACCATTATGACGACTGCTACTTCTGTATGACTAAAGTAGCTGGATTCAACAAGACGAAGGATCACATAATATACCTAAATTTTCTGTCAGCAATAAGGCCTGTTCCACACGCAGATGATATTCTTCTACCTGTGCCACCCAAGACAGGGGAAATTTCATCAGAGTTTGACACTAGTGATACTAATGAGATGGAGGTAGACTATGAACCACCAACAAATGACAATCCCGAACTCTTCAAACAAGTTAAGCTCAATGACTTGGTGAGAGACCTTTACCTTCCAAAATAAAGTGCACAGTTACTTGACTCTAGACTGAAGAAACATTTTCTTGGAACATTTGCTTGGTATCATCATCGTGAAGTGGAATTCACTCAGTTCTTTGAGAAACAGGATGAGAAACAGTTGAGAAACAGTTTTCTACTCAAATATTTCTGGCTTTATTGAACACATGGAGATGTCATACAAAATAGATGAATGAAGGCTCTTTGGTGATTCTTCTAACAGCTGCATCTGTGTCAATTGGCCATATTGTCCAAATGTCAGAAACTTACGAAAATATGAAGACACTAATAACTGCCATCAAGTTCCATAACCACCATTTTCTCATTTGTTGTAATTTAAGAGTTATTGCTCTCCTACTAGGTTTTCAAGGGGGGATACACTAATTATCCCTGTTTCTTTTGTTTCAGATAGTACGGCAGACAGCCATCACTATGAACAAAAAGACTGGCCACCAAGAACCAGCCTCTTACCCAGAAATCAGAGTGAAAGCTGTATCACTAGTTGACCCCAAGAAAATTCTGTTGCCACCACTCCACATCAAATTAGGACTTATGAAAGATTTTGTGAAGGCCCTGAACAAGAATGGAGCAGCTTTCAAATACCTGGAGTCAAAGTTTCCTCATATAAGAGAAGGCAAGCTCAAGGCAGGAATCTTCATTGGCCCTCATATTCAGGAATCAGTGAAGGACAAGCATTTTGAGGAAGCATAAGCAGGTATCGAGGTGAATGCATGGTTTTCCTTCAAACAGATAGTCCAAATTTTCTTGGGAAACAGCCACTCCCCAGAATATGAAAAATGATTCAAGACCTGGTGTCAAGTTTCCAACAACTTGCGTCCAGACTAAGTGTCAAGATGCACTTTTTGTACTCACATCTTGACTACTTTCCCAAGAACTGTGGTGACTATAGTGAGGAACAAAGAGAGTGGTTCCATCAGTATATTTGCACCATGGAAACACAATATCAGGGGGAAATAGAATGTCAGCATGATAGCAGATTACTGCTGGTCATTGAAACATGACAGTCCAGATGCACAGTACAAATCGAATTCCTTTGAATCAATATGTAGGCTAACCATTGGGATCATATTTTTTTATATTCATTTGATTCGATGTTGATGATTCACGATTCATTTCATTTTGATTTGGAATACTTATATTCTTAAAACTAACAGAATATACTTTTCCATGATTACTTGTTTCATTTAAATAAAGTAACAATTTATTAAGAATTCATATTTTTTATTATCATTAATTTGCATTTTATTGAAAATCTTTACGTGATAGATAAAAATGGTTTGGTTATTTAAAATCAGCAACTCAAGAACTTGGAAGATCACATCCATGAATAAAAATGAAAATAAAAATGTCCCAAATGCAGACAAATGTAATCCATGGGTCAGAAAAACAGACACTCAGATATTTGCCAATAAAGTATGTATATTAATACTTATACAATGCAGTATAATAGATCCATTTCAGACAATTTTATCAGTACTATTCCTAGAAACACTTTTGATGAGTTGCCTGTGAAGCATTTTCAAATTAAACCTGTACTGCCCTCTCCTCATTCAGCTTACCTCCCAGTAATTTGAATCTCGTTGAGGTAGGATGAAATTGATTTCAAGTTACTCTCAGAGATAATTTGAAATTACTGGGGGAAACTTGAAATCGATTTCATCTTACCCTCTTATGATTTCAGATTACATCCTTCAAATCTTTTCCCAAATGTTCATCGCCTTGGTGGAATAAAGATCGATTTTGCCTTTCATCCTTTTGGAGGTCGATGAAATAAGTATCAGTTATGAACTAGGCTCGATTTAATCGACTACGCCCCTCACTCCAAATTTCAATCCTTGTGCCTCTAGAACAGTGATTCTCAATGGGAGTCCATATGACCTCTGAGGGTCCATATAAGATTTTAGGGGTTCCACACAGGCAAAATAGTAAACTGGGTACACACAATGGTATTTTAAGGGTCATGAAATAGCAAATTTCTTTCTCTAACGCTTTACATGGTACAACCGAATCCAGGTAAAAAAAAGGTAACGGTAATAAAGTCACAGGATTTTGTCTTGTCCGGGGGTGGGGTCCTAGGGTGGTAACGGTAATAAAGTCACAGGATTTTGTCTTGTCCGGGGGTGGGGTCCTAGGGTGGTAACGGTAATAAAGTCACAGGATT
>NC_068996.1:30823119-30824584 GCF_001194135.2 Octopus bimaculoides | reverse complement strand
GTTCGTGCGTTTGTACTGGTTTTAGCTTTGGGGTTTTAGGGTTAGGGCTAGGGTTCGGGTTTTAGAGTTAGGGTTAGAGTTTTAGGGTCAGGGTTAGGGTTTTAAAGTTAGGGTTAGGGGTTTTTTCGGCTACTATTTTCGGAACGACATTTTTGCCCCCATCCCCCTCCAATTTCTTCATTTTTCACATTTTTCCGTAACTCTAACCCTAAAATCCCAACCCTAACCCTAAAACCCCAACCCTAACCCTAAAACCCTAACCCTAACCCTAACTCTAAAACCCTAACCCTAATCCTAAAATCCTAACCCTAAAACCCTAACCCTAACTCTAAAACCTTATCCCTAACCCTGACCCTAAAACCCGAAGGCTAAAACCAGTACAGACGCACGAACGATGTCATAAATAACTGACAAACGAAATATATACCGCCGATAGTTGTTGTTGACAAACAACGGCAGTAACTTTATTCAAGGGGAAAGATCTCAAAATAGGCAATTTCGAAAACGCTAAAACAAACGAAAATACTTCCACAAACAAAATAAACTGAATTTTTTTTTAAATAACTAATAACTGAATTGTTTAAACTATACACACGTGTATCTCAAATGTAAATATATCAGTAATAACAGTGATAAACTAAGTATAAACTGCCAGAACGTCTTGTTGACAAACAACAGCAGTAATTGTTTTGTAAAAGGTTGATAGTTGCAATAGAGACATTAGTCTCTTTCTATCACCTTTCAACATAATTATATATGAAGAAACAATAGAACAATTAACAACATAATAAAAATAAGTTTTATTTTTATGATGCTTGGTTTTACAAATTCTGTGTCATTCAGCTTAGCAGCCGCTGATTAAGTTGTATTCGGTATTGGAAGGTTAAGAGCCTCCTTGATGCATACCAGAGGAGCTAGTAGCTATCACATCGATGGCATCGTGGTGAAGAGTGCTTCGTTGAGGAGCAAGGTGTTGTTACGTTGAAGGTATCGCGCTCAAGAGGCTTAGAAAGTGAAACAAACTCTGTAACTACTAGTTTTACTACGCATGCGCACTAGAGGGGCTTCCGGAAAGGCAAGTCCCTTGCGCATGTGCAGATAGTACTTCCTCAATGGCGGCTATAATTTCGCGCCACTACAGTTTTCACCTCAATAGACGTCATTGATTGGTTGAAATTACCGAAATACGACAACTTTAACACGAAATAACTTCGAAAATAAGGAATTTTCTTAAAAATTCTAAGAGTAAATGATGTTTTAAATGACACATTCTACCAGTATACGAAATTTGAAAGTGTTTAGTTTCAAAAAATTATTTTTTCTATGTGCCGGGTAAAAGGAAAAGATCCGTCGAAATTGTTTATCGTCATTGCGACTCCGCTTCATTAATTAATTCGGACCTTTTTCGTTTAAGTGTCAGATAAATGAGTAATGTCGAAGAAGTTGGTGTTTCCACTTGGCTTAA
>NC_068996.1:30813711-30822429 GCF_001194135.2 Octopus bimaculoides | reverse complement strand
TCTCACCGTCCCATGTCTTTTCGGCTCCAGACCTTCTGAGGTCTAGCCACTGACCACAGAGCACACAGCCAGTTCCAGCGACGACACAACAGCAGCCACATGGAGACTCATCAACACTTTGTCCAGCAGCATTCAGGACCTCCATCTTTGTCGCCTCCAGCTTCTTAGCGTCAACATCATCTCTCTACGTACACACCAACCAGCAACGCTCGCACAGGTTCTATCTCAACACTGTTTGTGAATTACTACACCATGGTTAACAGCAAATACAACCTGCGACAACCTTCTGTAACAAGTAAGCGGCAGCAGCATTGAAGCGACGACTTCTTGTACGACACGTGCCTCTCCCCGGCTCTGCATTGCCGCCTGAACTTCTTGATACAGCACCTCAACTACTGTGTATCTTGACTACGAACTGATATTTATCATCCAGTTGTCTGAACATTCTTCTAACGTCATTATAGACATCTTTCTATGTTCTGTCCTTATCGCACACACATACATCTATGTTTTACACATACACTTTGTATACATGACGGCCTGTCTATTATTATGTTTATATGTCGCACACACAGACACACATGTTAACATATAAATAAATCTTCTCTTAAACATTCTACCGGTTGTGTCTCACTTTTCCTTCTGGCACTTATACTCGTTTATCTTCTGCCTCTCGTTCCTCTCTGTCACACTCCGGTCTATGTTGGTACCATTCCAGATTTGCAGATAAAGCCCACAAGTGTATTCAGCCTTGTAGCTTTAAGTCCTCGGGAAACGAGCCTCGGAGGAATTGAGCACGTCAACTTCATCCGCTTCATTTTGTATTTATCGTGCATTCTTCGTAAAAGATTTCGGTTCTACTTGCAGGAGTTGACTTCTTCGTCTCACTACAGACAGGCCTAAGCGTTCTGCCATTGTTTTACATGCAATCAACTCGTCTTCCATTGCTACTTTTGGTCAGATTTCTTTACGCCTGGATCTCAATTTTCGTCGAGATTTTCAATGGGTTTTTGTCATAGCTGAATACCGCATCCTATTCTAGGAGCTGATTTTTTTTACCATTTTAATCTATTGGTAGATGCCAGGCGGCAGAGGCTTGTCGACAGTCCTACGTCACTCTCTACGCCGACTAGAGGTTCTACCAATGGGGTCCTTAGCCCGGCATTTTTTGTTTCCACCGCCGGAGATGCCTTTCATTCTCTTCTGGCTTCTTTTCCAGAACTGGTAGATCATGCTTTTCATTCGGAAAAGCCCACGCACTCGACCCTCCACTTTATTATCACCACTGGGCCGCCTGTTTTTTCGCGCTCGCGGAGCCTTGCACCTGACCGTCTAAAAACGGCCAGGGCCGAGTTTGAGCACATTCTCCAACTTGGCCTGATACGCCCCATGGGCATTTCCACTTCATTTGGCGCGTAAAGGGGATTCTGATTTTCGCCCGGTGGGGATTGTAGGCGTCTGAACGCAGTTACGGTACCTGACCGATATCCTATAAAAAAACCCTCAGGGTTTTTCAACAAATCTTCATGGCTGTACCATCTTTTCTAAGGTTGACCTCATTCACGCCTATCATCAGATACCGGTCAACCCAGCCGATATTCCAAAAACTGCCATTACCACCCCTTTTGGTTGTTTTGAGTTTCTGTATATGAGTTTTGGTTTGCCAAACGCTACCAATACGTTCCAGCATTTCATTGACGAAATCATCCGCGGACTTGATTTTGTGTTTGCTTGCTTTGATGACATACTCATTGCAAGCGACACACGTGGGAATCATCTCCGGCACTTGTAGCTTTTTCAGCGTCTTCGCGCCTATGGTATGCGTATTAGTCCTGATAAGTGTGTTTTCGGGCAACCTTCTCTTGAATTTCTGGGACATCACATTGACTCGAGTGGCATCAAACTTCTCTCGTCCAAAGTCAATGCAATTCAATGCATTTCACCTCCTACTTCTTTGCGTCGGCTGTGCCATTTTCTAGATATGGTAAATTTCTATAGACGCTTTATACCCAGATGTGCGGACAAGCTATTCCCTTTGACCCAGCTACTAAAAAAACACATTCTGTAGCGTACGACTTAAGGGAAACTTTTCTCTCTTTTCGATCACGGCTTCTGACTGGGCAGGACGTAACTTAGAGTAGTTCCGTCGAGAATGGGACCTTTAATGGCGAGCGACACTGCGAGTCTATAACAATGCCTTATTACTTTGTGTCTAACTACCAATCCTGCTGCTTCTTCAACTAGGCGTTCACGGCTACCGTTAACCAAAGATGGAATGTTTATTCAGACAAAATAAAATTATCATTGTTATTTATTCAGAGAGATCTTATCCTCGTATTTCCCTTACATGAACTATGTATGGAATTGTGAAGCATCCAGCAAGTGCTAATCACTTTTCCTACATACACTTTGTGTCTAGTAATGGTCAATACACTGGTATGCAGTGTTCTTTATTATCAGAGAGAGAGAGGGGGGTAGATAGATAGATAGATAGAAAGATAGATAGATAGATAGATAGATAGATAGATAGATAGATAGATAGATAGATAGATAGATAGATAGAACTATAACAAGTAAAGCTGTGCAGCAAAAGCAGCTGGAAATATGAATTTTAGGAAATAGGTCAGAATGACATAGTTTTGCAAACTTTTTTATAAGCATTTTTTCTTTTATTTTTTAAATTTTTTTGGTCAAAGAAAGTATATCTGAGAACAGTAGGGCTTTTATCCAGGGTTTTTTTTCCCGGGGAGCTTTTGTCCGGGGGTATTTTGTCTTGGGATAAAACCCCCTCACGAACAAAAGCCCCATAGCGAAAGTGTGAAAGTGGACAAGAGCCCCACGGTTATTTTCGGTTATTTCTTTGTGTGTGTGTGTGTGTGTGTGTGTGTGTGTGTGTGTGTGTGTGTGTTTCACCTTTTACTTGTTTCAGTCATTAGACTGTGGCCATACTGGAGCACTGCCCTGAAAAAATTTTTAGTTGACCGTATCGACGCCAGAAATTTCTTTTTATTTTTACTTGTTGCAGGTATTAGACTGTACCCATACTGGAGCACCGCTTGAAGAATTTTTAGTCATCGCCAGAACTTTTAAATTTTTACTTGTTGCAGTTATTAGATTACGGCCATGCTGGGGCACCACCTTGAAGAATTGTTGGTGCCCCAAAAAAATCAGCATTTAAAAATTTTAATTTGAAGTCTTTTGTTTTCTTCTCTCGGCACTTCTAGATTAATGAGAATGAGCTGACCTTTGAACTTTCTCCGGCCGTTGAAGGTCTAATAGGATTATGACGCCGAAGGCTAGTCGTTCAAACGTACAACCGCAATTTCCGTTTTTGTTTACGTGAAATTATAAAAAAGGAATTTTTAAAAGATTTGGCTATTTTTTTCTAGCATGTGAAGAGACCTTCAGCGCTGGCTGAAAAATCATTAAAAAAATTCTGGGGGTCGATTCATTCGACTAAAAATTCCTCAAGGTGGTGCCCCAACATGGCGATAGAAACGTTTCGGTGACTGGGTGAATGTAGTATTGTAATTTCCTACGTTTTTTACAATTTTGGGAAAGAGTTAAACATGGGTTCCGTCTTTACCTGTTACATTTTATTGTGGCATTTTTACTGTTGCATTTTCACTGTGGCTTTTTCCGGCATTCAAATCGTGAATAGTAAGAATGAGGTTTTCATGACCTATTTAACAATAAAATATAAGGAAATTCATATTTATGTTCTAAAAATAATAGTGTCTGATTTAGGCATAGGATTACCAAATTCGAGAGAAGGTGATTAATCGATACCATTGAATCCAATACTAGGCAGGTACTTTATTTTATAGGTTCAAAAGGGATGAAACGCAGAGCTGACTCCCAACGGGATTTGAACTGAGAACGTTAAGTATTGGAACAAATACCGCAGAACATTTTGTTTGATGTTCTGTTAATGATAATAGCATGGCCGAAACATGCTAAATAGGGCACTTACAAAGACGTGCGGGATGGGATCAAACAAGTTAGAAAATGAATATGGGAGGCGTGAAAGAGGTTATTCACTATATCCCGGGACGAGTAAAAAATATTGTAAAAAGCACAAATAAAATGTATAATAAAATTTATAATGCACAATGATTAAATCAAGATATACACGTAAAATTTGAAATATCCACTTGGCGTGATCAGGATGCACAATTATCCTGACCGCGCCTTCTCTATACTTTCTATGTCCTTGTTTTGCTTAGCGTTGGTGATTCCCCAAGTTCATGTAATAAGTGGATTATTCTTTCTTTCCATCAGTTAAGGCTGGGAGAGCAGGTTTTTTAGTTTTAGTCTCTAGCAGTGTAGACCCTAGCTTCTACAGAGACAATGCTTTCGCAATATTAAGGTTTAAGAAACCGTTATACACTCGATAGGCCTAGAGAAAACCGAACGCCGGTGGAGGCTTGTGTATGGGCACTGCGGAACTGCCCCCTATTTTCACTTGACATTATCGATAACATTGAGGAATTCCAATCAGTTTAGTGGTTCACTACCTCAACAGCTCCTTTATAGGATCTAGTGGCTAAAGACATCATCAGGAGGAACCACGTCCGGTTTCGCTCCCTACTCCTCTACAGTTTTCAACATGACGGGACCCCCACTTTCGGTGGTGTCTTTAGCTCTGGTGTTGAGTGCGCTTCTTCTTTCTCCTTTTTTCTTCAGTTCTTTGGTTTCTTCGATGCAGTGTCAACGAATGTCAGCGGACAATTGACCATTCTGCCAAATTTCTCTTTAAATACTCGCTGGTAGACTCCAGCAGCCAGTACCAGCTAACTGTCACGTGACACTGTCTAAGCTTCAACTAACCAATGGAGGGAAAGCATTTACTTCAAGAAATGTGTAGAAACATAAAAATGATAAGAAGTACGTTTGGACGACTAGCCTTCGGCACCATAATTCTATTAGACCTTCAACAGTCGGAGGAAGTTCAAAGGTCAGTTCATTCTCATTAATCTGGAAGTGCTGGGAGAAGAAAACAAATACTTCAAATTAAGTAGTTTTAGCCCGCGCCCTCTCTAAATCTGCCTTCCAACAGTGTCGTGTTAGTTTCAGTTCCAGCAGCCAGAGCCAACCAGCTGTTTCGTGGTACAAGGCCTTCGAACCAGGAGGAGAGGGCGCTATGAACGAGACCGCTACCTTGGCCTGCCTGTCAATCAGTGATGCTGCTTAAGTGTCAGCCAGCCTCAACTAGTGACATAATGAGTCTTTTTTTCTTTAATCCTTTACTCTTTTACTCTTATTTGTTTCAGTCATTTGACTGCGGCCATGCTGGAGCACCGCCTTTAATCGAGCATATCGACCCCTGGACTTATTCTTTACTTATTCTATCGGTCTCTTTTGCCGAACCGCTAAGTTACAGGGACGTAAACACACCACCATCGGTTGTCAAGCGATGTTGTGGGGGACAAACACAGACACTCAAACACACACACACACACATATATATATACACACACATATATACGACGGGCTTCTTTCAGTTTCCGTCTGCCAAATCCACTTTGGTCGGCCCAAGGCTATAGTAGAAGACACTTGCCCAAGGTGCCACGCAGTGGGAATGAACCTGGGACCATGTGATTGGTAAGCAAGCTACTTTATTTTAACAATTTGGCCATTAAGGCCTTACAAAGAGGGGACGAACAAAGCAAGCTACTTACCACACAGCCACTCCTGCACATACTTGTACATTATATAATCGTTAAGCTTACTGTCAGTAGCCATCCCATAGCTTATGAAAAAATAGAAAAATCCTTATATAGAACAGTGCGCTTCACAGTTCCAGCGACACAGTGTTTAGCTGTTGTGCGCATGCTCACATGTCCAAGATAGGAAGCTGCACGCTAGAGAGAGAGCACTGTCTTTCACGCAGTGCTGACCGTGGTCTTCCAATGAAAAGTAGTGTTTCTTTTTGACTCCGCATGTGTTGTGCTTAAAAACATGTTTATATTCTTGAATGTGATAAAGTGTAGAATTAAATTATTATCCTGCTTTTGGCTACAGTGTTGCTGCCAGGATTTGAAAAATAGGGCAGATTTCTCCCCTTATTTTGTAATTTAGTGAGGATTTTTGAGAAACAAGGGGAATTCGCAGCAGTGTTCAGTGGACAAATTAAACACACTACTCGGCAATGGCTAAAATGCGAACTGATCAAGTTTATGTATAAATTTTCTTTTTATATGTTTGTTTCTTTTTACACAATATTAAAACAACGGCTAAAAAATGTTTCTGAAGCAGTACCGAGCCGTCACTGTCTAATGCATACCCTAAATTCTCTTGGACTGGCTGACATTTATTAATACAGCTTCTTGTCATCCAGCCATAGTAGTCTAGCAAAAAAATCTCGACCCTGTCTTCGAATAAAGAGATGTTCGATGTCGCGGCCCCATCATACTACAGCGGTGTAATGGCCGCCAGCAGTTACACTCCCAATCCTAACCACAACAAAAAAAATGCCACTGGAACGTTTTGTGATTTATCTCCTTCCCCTCTCCTTGTAAGTAACATCTTTCTTACTTTTTTGTGATTCATCTCCTTCTCCTCTTTTGTAAGTAACATCTTTCTTACTTTAGTGAATAAACACTTCCCTAAAATGCATAGGTTTAGAAAAATAGATATACTTTAAGCCTTTCTTTTAGCTGGGCGCCTTGTATAAAGAAAACATTGGTTGATCGGTCCATACCTGAAACATAGGTAGAATGCTCATGTGGAGGTAACACTACATGTTCACTAAACGACCAATACAACACAGAGTCCGTCATGTATGAATGGGAGATGATGTCAAACAACTCTAGCAGGCAGATGGACATGTAGAGATATATGGGTGAGACAGGAGTTCCTTTCAGAACTAGATTAACGACCACAAGATCTCCTTTAATATCCACCATTAGTGAAATACCACAGCCCAAGTTAAGTATATATAGTCGTTGAAAGAAAGCACCACAGATTACAGAGTCATGGGGACAGTATTGGAGAGGTGCAATCTATGTATTGCAGAAGGCACTCTCTATGTCTCACGGAGAAAAGAACTATACAAAAGAACTCTTTTCGCCCGATTACCTATCTAAACTCTAAAAGTAAGATTTTCCCATCTTGCTCACATGAAAGAACGTGTTTGGATACTGGCAGACTGCATCACGATTATAGGCGAAACATCCCCCCTTCAGCACTTCCCACCACAGTAGTCTGAGGATACAGCACAAGTTTTGTCTCAACCAACTTATTACATACAAACACGTATATACATATGCATGAACATGTCTATACACATGATTTTAAGATTGGACACCCACCCCGTCTCGGTTTTCTTCCTCCATCCTTTGCACATATATCACCTCCAAAGTAAATGCACCCAAGCCCAAACCCTACTCTTTAGGCAGTCAACCCGTACTCTGTGAAAACATTTCAATCCTTGTGCAAAGAGCATAACTCGAGATGAACTCCCCTCTAAAATTCTTCCACGAGATTTTCGTTCCGGTTTTTCGCACCACCCACAAACCAGATGTAACACATCCTGATCTCCAGTAGCAGAAAGCCGTCACCATACACTTTTTAAACCAATCCTTCTGCTGAGCATTGGAATTGGGATTTCCTCTAAGTCTCTCGTGCAAAACCGACTGGTAAAATTGACCTTATTGTATAAATATTAATATATGCACCCTGTTGACTAATGTACCAGTGCTTGTTTTTTTTCTGACTGTTGGTGCGTGTGTGTGTGTGTGTGTGTGTGTGTGTGTGTGTGTGTGTGTGTGTGTGTGTGTGTGTGTATGTAATATTTTATCTTTTATCTTTCATTTACTTCGGTTATGGAACTGTAGTCATGCTTGAGGCACCACCTTGGAGGGGTTTGTCAAACGAATCGACCTCAGCACAAGTAGTGGTGGGAGACAAACACAAACAGAAAGACACACACATAGATACATACATACAAATGCAGGATGTGCAAGAACAAAGCTGAAGACATCAACCACATTATTGCCAGCTGTGAGTGATTGTCTTCAAGATATTATCTTCCTATGAGGCATGATGCAGTAGCCAGAACTGTATAGAGGGAAACCCTTACATTAGACCACAACCACAACCCAACCCATCCTACTGACATCTATAAACGAAATCGACCATATTGAGACCGATAGGTCAAAAGAATATTGATGGAATTAAAAAATTAAAACAGCCACCAAGTTAAGTGTGAGAACACAAATGAAAGGTATGTTCGGTTGTGGAAATCAGCTGCCCTGCAAACACCAGAGTGGTTCGAAAAATACAAGAGAAAGAAGATATCTATGTATCATTAATAAAGAGTTTGAAACTTCAGCACCAAAAATACAAATTTCAGCTTCATACTCATTATTACTGGAGCAACACGATACATACGAACTCGTCTGGAACAAAGTATAGCTGAATTTGGGTTCCTGAAGAGAGAACGTAAATCTTTAATTCATACACTACAAATTATCTGGAACTATAAAACTCTGAAAGACCTTAAGATTTAAGGGATGATGAACAGAACAGGATGCTTTCCTTAACAACCTTGCTTCCAAGTAGGTGGCCGGTCAAAATTTACTCTAAATTAATTAGAGAAAGAAAGAGAGAGAGAGAAAAAAAATACATACATACATGTGTGTGTATATATGTATGTTAATGTAAATGCATATATATTCTGTGGTAAATGCGTATATATACATATATATATATATA
>NC_068996.1:30807160-30813701 GCF_001194135.2 Octopus bimaculoides | reverse complement strand
GGATGATGAACAGAACAGGATGCTTTCCTTAACAACCTTGCTTCCAAGTAGGTGGCCGGTCAAAATTTACTCTAAATTAATTAGAGAAAGAAAGAGAGAGAGAGAAAAAAAATACATACATACATGTGTGTGTATATATGTATGTTAATGTAAATGCATATATATTCTGTGGTACACACACACCTACTCACTTAACGTTAAGAACTTAGCTAAATCCTTCTTTAAAATATTAGACTCTAACTTCCCTCGTCAACATAAATATCATTCTATCTTTAATAGATCCACCCTGAAACTGTCCTATTCTACCCCACCCAATTTTGAATCTATCATAGCAGCTTCTAATAAACAAAAGCTTTCTCTCTACTATCAAATCTCACATAATTACAACTCTAGTTACACGAACGCTCAACACGCACACAGTCCTCGCACAGAAATCCTTACATCAGACCACAACCACAACCTAACCCATCCTACTGACAGTAGCCAGAACACCACCACAATCTCTACCACTCTTACAAATAGTACAATTAATAACAACAATAGTAATAATAACAATAATAGTAATGATAACATTAATAATACTAATAGTTCAGACTTTTCTACCCTCTTCTCTAACCTCTCCTCTGACAATATTACATCCTCCATTCCTGAAAACAATCCCCAAAATTCACCCACTTGTAACTGTCATCCTGGAGCCATCTGCCTTTTGCAAACCCATTGCAGAAGATAATTTAGAAATGCACTGTCCTTAACACATTACACAATTCTACAGCCATATACTTAGGATCAACCATAAATTTTAAGCAACGATATACCGCTCACCTCCATTCTTTTAGATACGATAAACAAAGTAAATCTACAACACTCGCCAGTCACGTACATCATCTCAAAAATACAAATATACCCTTTACTTTATTATGGTCCAGGACTGTGTGCGTGTTGAGCATTCATGTATATAGAGTTGTAATTATGTGAGATTTGATAGTAGAGAGAAAGCTTTTGCTTATTAGAAGCTGCTATGATAGATTCGAAGTTGGGTGAGGCTGAATAGGATAGTTTCAGTGTGGATCTATTAAAAATAGAATAATATATACGTTGACGAGGGAAGCTGGAGTCTAGTATTTTAAAGAAGGATTTAGCTAAGTTCTTAACATTAAGAATAGAGTGTCTGCCACTTTTGTGGGGGGGGGGTGTTTAGGATTAGTGTTATCTACATTTTTGGAGAATGCAGTGGGGTTGCAAGTCCTGTTGTTGTTAGCTGTTTTAGATTTTGACCTAGTGTTAAATGTATGCGTATGGGGTCCAGGTTGTCTAAGTGCAAGATCTTCCGAAGTGTATGTGTGGTTGGTTGGGATTCTGATGGTTGGTGTGTCTTTGCGATGTGATTTGAGATATATATTGTTTGAGCCTGGTATTATGGATGTATTTCATTTGTTGGGAGACGATGCTAGCGATGAGTGCTTGATTGTAATATGGTGACTGGTTATTGAAATTTTCCTCAGTGGAAGAGAGGTCAGATATACGGATTGGGATACCCTTGATTATGTTATCAAAAGTGGATTTGTGGTGATTGGAATGAATGTTTAGGTATTTAAGATATTGGTTAGGTTTGTGGTAAGGGGAGTATTGGGAGGTTGATACGTTTAGAGTTACGTCTAAAAAGTTAGAAGTTTTGTGAGAGTTTTTGAATGTGATAGACAGGTTTAGGTTAGAGAAGAATTTGTGTTGATCCTTTCTCGTTCTTTCTAAGGAGGATTTGTTTATACTTTTGGTAACTAGCAAGCCGTCATCCCTGTAGAGGCCCCTCTTGATGTTGGGGAAATATATTTGGAGCTGGTGGAGTATGTATAGTCCAACCAGTTCAGTGACCTGGGCGGAATCAGATGATCCCATGGAAATGTCAAATAAGTTGCTATGGTTATTGTTATGGTGATTGGCTCAGCACCAGTGTTTGTCCTCAAAAGTAATAAGAGTTTTGTGGGCATTAATGATTATGTTAATTTCTAACGGCGTTAGGTTAGTTAGGTTCTTAGCTAGAAGAAGAGCTAGGTTTAGAAGTTTATGAGAAATAGAATAGTAATTATTTATGTCGAATAAGGTCAACGCTCAACCTGCAAGCTTTGCCTGAAGGAGTCACTCCACATATTGAAGCACAACTCTTCAACACTACTAAATAAACATAATGAGGCCCTAAGCACATGCAACCACCGCTTTAGTCATGCCTTCAAATTCTACTACATCTAAATGACTAGATAACCACACAGTATATTTCCACAATACCCCATAGGTAATCCCCAACAACCTTATGAATCACCATTTTAAATTCTAATTCTTATCTAACTCCACTATTCTTACTTTAGGATCACAATAATTTAATTATATATATATATATATACGTCTGTATTTACATATATGAACAAACTCATACATACTTACATGTATCCGTTTGTATGTTCATATATGTATATACATGTGTATATACATACACACATACATACATGCCACTTGTTACCTCCATTACTCCACTCTCTAGACTCATTCTTATTTTTCAAGCATCTAAAATGGCAAGACCCCTTTGTCACAAGAATTGATTACTTCACAATGTCCCTTGAAAAGCTAATTTAAATAGCGAAAACCGGTTGGATATCACGACATCCATAAAATATGTATATATTGTTAAAAATTTTCTTTACAAAAAGATATTAAACTATGTGAAACAAAGGCATTTCTCTTCCACTTTTTATGTTTTCCACATATTTTCAACTATATATGTATGTATGTATGTATGTATGTATGTATGTATGTATGTATGTATGCATGTCTTGACCTGAGAGCACGGTTTCACCCTTAACAGTTTGTTCAACCAATATGGTTAAATTAGCCGTTAAGTGCTAAATCTGATGTCCCATCCAAACTAATTTCAATAAATTTAAGTCTACATTATGTATAGAGTCCGACTATTAGTAAATGCTTTTGCTGTTGTTTTTTTAAGAACTTAACAATAAAAAATATTACTGAAACACATACAATCACACATCCACACACACACTCACACACATGCATATATACATATATACATACACACATTTAAATTGGAGTGTCTTTCTGTAAGTTATATAATTACATCATCTTACGTGTATTTCATTAACATTAATGTTCTTTAGATAAGAAAAACTTACTAATAGATTATATTAAATCTTCAAAGAATACATAACAAATGTTCAAAGACATTTTGCTAATCCTTCGATTACGCAATTTAAAATTACTTATTCTCTGGATTCAGACTATGCTATGTAATTTATAAAAGTTTCTGATTTCCCTATATTATTTCTTTTTAATAATAAATTGGTACCTTAGTATACTCTAAATCTTTGTACGAAGATCAGAATCAAATCAGATGAGAGAAAAAGATGCACAGAAATTGCATTTTTTTCGTGCAAGAGAAAATGCTATTGCATGAAAATTGTATGGCCATTCTTGTCCATGAACACGATCTCTCACCTAATTATCAATGACATAACAATGGTCGCCACAAGGTTATAAAAGTTCTTTACACAAGCACCTATACGTATTATACCTATAATTTGAAGACTGTCCTGGTTTGAACCTGAGAAATAATGGTAAGCATATATATATATATATTCAAAAACAATCGGCTACACCCCCCCACACACACACACACACATACATACAACAATTGTCCAAAAGTGTCATCTACTGATGGGACATGATATGGCCAGAACATTATATAACGGGATCTGTTGGAAGGATAACTGTGAGGCCAAAGAAATAAGAACCCACAGTACAATGGAAGTCTTGGCGACTCATAACAATAAGAAGTACTGATGCAATGTCCCAGAGAAAATCGCAGTAAAATGCAAGCATAATGGACCTGACAGAATGATTTGGGAAACAGTGCAGGTATTAACATAAAGTTAAAGATCAGCGAAAAAGAAAATAACTACACTGAGCTATTGAGAAATCTACAGTTACTCTACCCAGATTACAAGTTCAGATTTATATCCATAATTATTGGGGCATTGGGATATATGAACACACTGCCTATTTATCAATCATGAGAAATTAGGCTTCCCAAAACCAGAAAGGAGAATGCTGATTCGAAGACTACAGATCCAGGCCTTCACTGGAACTGTAAAAATCTGTAAAACTTTCCAGAAGTTTATTATCTAAGTATGTATTCACACTGTCAAGGCATAAACAAAACAAACAGATTTGACACACACTGACTCCCGATATTGCGCATATATACACATGCATGCAAAAATACCCTGTTGATATTGTTGAAATTCTAATGGCTTTGGATCTAGTCTAGAAACCAGCTCTCTCCCCCTCTCTCTCTCTCCCTCCTTCTTTCTTTTTCTCTCTCTATTGGCAAGAAATCTGGAAATATAACTGAATAATGGTATACAGACAGACAGACAGGCAGGCAGGCAGGCAGGCAGGCAGGCAGGCAGGCAGGCAGGCAGGCAGGCAGGCAGGCGAGCATAAGACTAGTTCTCAGACAGACACAAAGCAGACCTTGAAGAACGAGAGCATGTCATTGATGAAGTCGCTAATAGCAACTAATGGTCACTGACAGAGAAAGTTAACAACCGAATGATTGTTCAATCAACACATAAAACAAACAATTGAATAGTTAGTTGCTAAAATAAAGAAGAGCTTGCGAGATTGGAGGGGAAAAAAGACGAAGAACTGATAAGATGGGCGGGATGGGAATGCTTCACTAGAGATGCCATAAGCCCCGGCCAGCTTTGAAGGGCAGAAGTTATTGTAACAGCACCAGCAAAGACAAAAAGAGGAGACAATTCACCAGTGGGCCAACAGTTCAAATGTGTCAGCGAGTGATTTTATGCCCATCAGTCGGCTAATCTTTTCTAGATGCGTTCTCGGATGTCTGTGGATTCAACTGCAGCAGAAGCAGCAGCAGCAGCAGCAACAACATCCGAGATATGAGAGCAATTCTCTGTTGTGCATTTGTATAGTATCAATAATTATTGAACGATCTGCATTTTCCGCTTGCTCTGAAGAGAATTGCCATTTACTGAGATTAGATCCCTATCAAAGATATGGTATAATGCCTTTCAGCTGACAATTTGTGTGTTCCACCACTATATCCTTGCGGGGATCTGGACAAAAGCCCCAGCATGGCCACAGTCTGATGACTGAAACAAGTAAAAGGGGAGAAAAACAAAAACAAAAAACGAAGAATATAACAGTGGGGCTTTTATCTGAGGGACTTTTGTCCACTTTCACACTTTAACTATGAGGTTTTTGTCCGAGAGACTTTTGTCCCAGGGGGATTTTGTCCCACATTCATCTTTGCAATATCCAGCTTTAACGTCTTCCATATTTTATTTTATCTCTTCGAATACTTTTGGCGAATAAATTTATTATTACAGATTTCACTTCTCAGAGCTTTCAATTTCACTTACTCCGGCTAATTCTGTAACAGCAGACTTGTCAAAGGCCTCACAGAGTCTTCTACGATACTTAACATCCAAGTACCAATCTCAAAATTCTCAGTTCCCAATGAAGCAGTTTTCTGAAAATGTTCTGCCTTCATGTTAATTCCAACAAATTTCTCAAACCTGGTTGTTAAAACTCCCAGTGCCCCAGCTAGTGGGATGACAGTTACTTTCTTCATTTCCCATATTCGCGCAAGTGGCTTGTACGTCTCAATCTTTTCCAGTTATTTATCGACCACTCACACATCACCAGGTATAGCAATATCTATGAACTTGGTTTCCATCATTTTATCAACAACAACATTGTCTAGTCTCCAAGCATCAATCACTAAATTGCACTGGATTGTAAAATCCAACAAGATCTTATACTCACTATTCTCTGTGACGCCTTCTCGTTTATGCTCATGCTAATTTTATGTCCTTCCAAAACCGTACATTCCACACAATCTTCAATAAACATACCTAGCTACTTTATCATGCCTCTTTTTGTATTCCTTTTGAGTTAATTTCCTACACTCACTCACAATATGTGTGACTATCATTTTTTATGTTACACATCATATACAGGCAATTCAATTATCTTTGGAACTTGGTGTACAGAAACAAATTATTAAATAGGCCACGTAAACCTCATTATTTACGTTCTCTTAAAGCAATATGTTACCAAAATGGGAAAACTATAATTGTCACTAAATATGACTAGGGTGAGTGTAGAACAAAAGTCCCCTAGGACAAAAAACCCTTCAGACAAAAGCCCTATAGTTAAAGTGTTTAACTGGACAAAAGCCCCACGGTTATATTTTCGGTTATGTTTTTTTGTTTTGATTTTTTTTTCATCTTTTACTTGCTTCAGACATTAGACTGTGGCCACGTTGGAGCACCGCCTTGAAGAATTTTTTCCTTTTTACTTGTTGCCGTTATTAGACTGGGCCATGATGAGGTACCACCTCGAGAAAATTTTAGTCAAATGTATCGACCCCAGAATTATTTTTTAATGATTTTCAACCAGCACATGAAGTTAAGCCTAGAAGGTCTCTCCACATGCTAGAAATAAC
>NC_068996.1:30806234-30807060 GCF_001194135.2 Octopus bimaculoides | reverse complement strand
TAGCCCTTTCAAACGGGTCCACCATATCACCTCTTTCGCTACAGTCACTAAGCATAAGAGAATTGCCTTGCTGTCCCGGTTAAAGGAGGTTGGCGGGTCAGTCCTCACGATGGATTCAGCTGATAGCCGGATCCGTCCTACACGTGACAGTAGCTGTTCGATATAAACCCACAGGTCAGCAATACTCGGGCACTGGACGAGTGCATCGTCCTGAGCGAACCTCGGGCAGGCCCGGTTGACCGCACTTCCGTACTGGTAGAGTTTATCTCGAACAGGTAGTGCACCTTGGTAGCACTGCCAGGCGAGGGACCTTTGGAAATTATCCATGGGCCCCGGCCCGAAAGTTCTCCCGAACAGACTGTTTAACTGATTATCTTCGACCCCTAGAGTTTCCCCGTGAACGTTGTCGCACTTTTCCTCCACTAACCCTCTATAGAACGCTAGAGTGGAGCTACTACCGATCGCACTGCCCGCCTGACTGAGGGCAGTGAGAGCTTAGCGTCACTCGAGGTGCCAAGCGCCCTTTCTCGGTTTACATTTGATCCAGGATTGCAGCTCTGTTAAAGAAACGAGCTGCGGAAAATCGCGTCTGACGAAAGGCGACCACACCTGTTCACCATCCAGGAAACGCTTGAGATGTCGTAGCCTGAGCGCATGTTTGCGCATCAGCAACCACGGCATGCCAAGGCCTCCGTTCAGCGGCTGTTGACAGCAGATGGAGCACCTGACCAGTGGTACCTGACCCTTCTACAAAAAGTCGAAGAGCAAGCGTACTATCTTGGTTAACCAGTGGTTGGGACAAGGGACGACGGTCAAACGGTAATAG
>NC_068996.1:30793973-30802887 GCF_001194135.2 Octopus bimaculoides | reverse complement strand
GGGAGAAACTTCTCCCTAGCGACCCAACATCATTTGGGAACTTTTCTTTTATTTTATTATAGTTTTCTTGGGTTATTTTTAGTGTGAGTATGTGTGCTGGTGGTGCGTTGTGTAAGGGTATAATGAAGTTTGTGGTGTTTGCATTTGTACTGTTTTTTAAAAAGTCTAATAAGTGTTCATTTTTGGTGTTGATGGCTGTTACGTTTGTGGTGTGTGTGAGTGTTGGTGTTTGCAGTGGAGAAGGTGTTGCTATTTGTTGTGAGTGTGTGTTGTTGTTGTTGATGATGTTGGGAAGCTCACCTTTTTCGCGCCTCCCCTCTTTGTCAATTGTTTCTTTTGTCTTCTCCGTTTTTTTGTTGGTGGTACAGAGTGCCACTTCCCTTTCTCACTATCAGTGCTTGCACAATCCGAGCTGATCTGATCTGGAAAGGGAATGTCCATAGGGTCTGGCGAAAATTCTTTTGCAAATTTTGTTGTTGTTGTTGCTGGTTCTGTTGTTGTTGGTTCTGTTATTTTCTTCTTTGGTGTGGAGGTTCTTGGTGTTGGTGTTGGTTTGGTGATGGCTGGAGATGGTGATGTCGCTTTTCGTGGTGTTGGTGGTGATGGTGTTGGTGGTGTGGAGGCTTTTGGTTGTTGTTGTTGTTGTTGCTGTTGTTGTTGCTGCAGGAATTTCCTGCCCTGATGCACTACCAGGCAGTGGCTCTCATGGCTTCTAATCTTAATTGATTGGAAATGTTAACATGTACATTGTTTTGTCTTGGTATAAAAGATGGGCTACAGCAAATATTCTGCTTAATACCACAGATTTGCTTGTCAGTTGTTTGACCTTAACCAGTTGAGCACATCCCTTGATGGCTGACAATATGTGCATCTCTGATCATGAGCAGAAGTAGTTGGGGAGCATCATAGTCATGTGTTGAGAGAGATCCTTTGGGTTTTGAATGATTCACCCCTGGAAACATAGGTGTTTCATTCATCATCCTTAAGCAAACCTTATTCAGGGACCTTTTGAGCAGTATGGGATACTCAACATGAAGAAAAAATGGGCCACACCTGCAAGGTCATGCACTGTTTATCTTGATGTAAGATCACCACGTTGTGCACATATGGCGGTATTGCATGTGCCTGGTGTACCTTTATTATATGGGTAGTCATGATGGGTATACTGGGATTCATATATTTGTATCCCAATGTCAATTTGATGGCATGTGCAGCTCTCTCTCACATAATAATAGAATCTATGAGAAAATAAACAACTTTTTGGAGAAAGCAATGAGAATGTGGGAAATAGAACAGACATGTACTAGGAAACATGAATATGTGTGGGGCATTTTCCAAGAAGACTCACTCTTTCCATTACCCTTTGTCATTTTGCTAATCCCTCCGACAAACATATTGAGAAAATCCAGGCCTACTTATGAGTTTGCCAAAACCCAGATCAGAATAATCACTTACTTTATATGGATGACCTCAAGATATATACAAAATATTGAGAACCACGAAGTACTAAAAGATGAAACTAGATGTAGGCAATGAAGAACATAACTGTCATCCCATTAGTTGTTGTGGCATTGGGAGCATTAGCAACCAGGTTTGAGAGATTTGTTGGAGAAATTGAGATTGCTCCCTCCCCACCCTTTCCCTCTCCTCACTTTCTTCTTTATATGATATTGAAAAGAACTGACTAGAGCTTGACCAGATAGGAAAGTGCCTATCTTCAAACCTGTCAGACAGATCCACCAATTTCTTTCACCACAAACACTTAGCAGAGAAACATCTGTCTTTCCCTATACCAAAAGAAGTTGGTGCATTGATCTTCACTATGCACTTGATGGATAGCCAAATTCATCTTACACAAGACAGTGGCTGCTCAACACAAGCCTACAAGTTACTAATGCACAGACACTGAACAATTGCATGCAGGACGGTTTCATCCCTCTGCATGCATCTTGGGTAGATTCAGATGTTAGTGCTTCCATGCATGAAGAACTTGTCTTGAACAGGCAATGACCCATCTCTGTAGCTATGCCAAGGACTTTTAAAAATTGACCATGGTCTTCAACCTGAAAGCTCCAAAAGAGACAATTCAGACTGTTCTCATCAATACACCGAGTCTATCCCAGGTTATCATCTCTCATATTCTTAACTAATACCTTACAAAAATCTTGAGTTGTTATTCCACTGAATGCTTTGTCCAGCTGAACAATATCATGAATGCTGACAACATTCTAGATGCCAGATGCTCAATCTTGGTCTATATTTGGCCTATGACTGCATCTTGGTCAAGATGGTCTGTAGAAAGACTGTTGCACAAAGGATGCCCACACCAATTCACCCTTGTTTTTATTACCAGTAATATTCTGCAGATGTGCCATCCTCAGTGCATGCTGGTGCATCATCAAGAACAGTATCCTAAGACACCACTGACTGGGCACCAACAGTAGATGGATTTCCTGTCATTGTGGTGATCTAGCCTCTGAAGATGGGACAAAACCAACAGCTCTTAGAACAGCTGCCTGATAGTGATGATCTACTCTGTCAAATGTCTTGGACAATGATGATGATGATGATGATGATGATGATGATGGTGATGGTGATGATGATGATGAGGAGGAGGAGGAGGAGGAGGAGGAGGAGGAGGGTGTAGGCAGTGGCGGCAGGGGCGAGGAGGAGGAGGAGGATTTACTTGAAGGTAGCACTTCTTTCTCCACCTTTGGTTTCCTTTCCAAGTGAAACCTAGTAAAGTTGATGAAGGCTTGGCCTAAGAGGAAAATACCTGTCTTCAATCCTTTCAGTCTTGTCCACCACACAACCTCTTGTGATGACTAGAAAGAAAAAGACTGTCTGTCCTTTCCGATCAAAGGAAGGTGGCTGGGCAATTTTCTGTCCTACACATGACAGTAGCTGTTTCCACTTGTCAGCAATGCTTGACAAATGCATGCAGAATGGTTTTCTTACTCTGTTGTATCATGAACAGGTGAGAGAGACTACAATACCCAGGTCACTAGAGTAGATCTTGAACCAGAAATGCCTGTGAGTAGCACTGCCAGATTAGGTATTTCTGAATTTAACCCTTGGACCGAATGTCTTCCAAAATAAACTTTTCATTTGATTCTTGTCACCACCCAGAGTTTCCCCAAAGAACTTCATAGTATTTGCTTGCACTGTAGAAACCTAATATGGAATTTTAACCCATTGCATTACCCCACTGGTATCGTACCTCGCTCTACACTCAATCCAGGACTACAGCTCAGTCAAAGAGATGAGCTAGGGGAAAATATGTTGGACATACAAGATCATACCTGCTCACCAGTAAGGAAATGCTGGAGATGCTGCAACTTCATCGCATGTCAGCTACAGTATCCTTGACTCAGCAGATGCTGACAACAAGATATAACAGAGTTCTATATTTAAGAGATGAGGAATTATGTACATTATTTACATTTGACAGATATTTGTCCTCATCTTGTTTGTTGTTAACACAACATTTTGGCTGATATACCCTCCAGCCTTCACCAGGTGTTTTGGGAAGGTATTTTTTCAATGTTGCTGTTGTTATTGTTATTATTATTATTATTATTATTATTAAGGTCACTGTCTAGAATTGAACTCTAGAATTGAACTCGGAATCTTGAGGTTAGTAGCCCGCGCTCTTAACCACTATACCATATGCCTGTGGGCGATCATGAAGTGAATTTTAGGGGCTTATAAATCTAATATTTTCCTATCCTTAATACCGGTTCCCATATGTTACTCATATCTGCACTCGGTCTGCTAAGGAGGTTGTTGTGTCCTAGCATATGTGCTGCTTCTTTTAGATTTCATATTTTCCAGTGGTGTTTTCTGTCTATTATTTTAACTTCATCCCACAGGGGAGGTGGTCTCCATTTTTCCATACATGATCAGCTATAACCGATTTATCAGTATCTCCTTGTGTCACAGCTTTGTGATGTTTGTCTACCCTTATTTTGAGGGGGCTGCATGTTTTGCCTTTGTATAACCTACCACAGCTACATGGGATGGAGTACACAGTTTTTGGTCATATTCTCTTCTATTGGTGGTTTTACTTGAAGGAGATATTTGCGAAGTGTTGTATTACTCTTGAATACTGTCCTGATGTCATATGGGCCGCATATCTTTTCTATCTTTTTGGAGAGGTCGTTCACATAGGGTAGACAGACTGTGGACAGTTTATTGGTTTCATTCTCTCTTTTCTTCATAATTGGAGTGGATAGTATGTTTTTGGGGTAGTTGTTGTTTAATAGATTGTTATTGAGCTTGATCATTTCTTTGTGGTGTGTACGACGATCACTATTTATATTCTTTGCCCAATGTTTTAGGCACTGTGCAATCCCTCTCTTTACACTATATGGATGGTGGGAATTGAAGTTGAGGTATCATCCAATGAAGGTCAACTTGCAGTATATGGATGTCCTGAATCCATACTTGGTACATGTTTTTTATACGTCCAGGATTGTCTTTTTTCCTTTTCCATTGTAAACTGTATGGATGGCTTTATTGAGTTCACATGATCTAACAGCACTTGGACATCTTCCTGGTGGGGCCAGAGTATAAAGATGTCATCAACATATCGCAGCCATAGGGTTGGTTTTAGTGGTGTTGATCCTAAAACCAAATTCTCAAAGTATTCCGTGTATATATTGGCTATTATCGGTGATAATGGCAAACCCATAGCTTAACCTTCTTCTTGTCGATATATATCAGTGTCCATACAGAAGTAGGTAGTTTTTACAACGAAGGTCAACATTTCCATCAAGTTTCTTATTGGTATACTAGTGCATTCTTTTATATGGGTGTCTGTCACTAGTTTTTCTTGAATCACTGATAGTGCTTCACCAGTTGGGACTTTGGTGAACAGACTTATCACATCTAGACTCACCATCTGGTTGGATTCGATGGGGGTATCCTTGATCAATTCTGTGAAGTGGGTGGAATTCTTCACATGCGATGTTGACTTTCCTGCTAATGGACTGATTGTATCCACAAGGAAGTGGCTCAGTGGATGTCATGCTGAACCTCTACAGCTCACTATAGGTCTTAATGGAATACCATCCTTGTGAATCTTAGGAAGACCGTACATGTGTGGTGGTTTACTGTAGTGTTGAGTCAGTTGTTTGTACTTCATTGGTGTAAAGTGACCCTTGTTCTTGACCAAGATCTGTGACAACTTCCTCTGTTTTCAAAGTAGGGTCTTTCTTTACTTTGCTGTAGCTACCATCACTTATAAGACTTGCCAATGTTTCAGAGTAATCAGACTTGTTCATCACCACTGTAGTATTTCCCTTGTCCACTGGAAGTATTATGATGGAATTGTCACTCTGTAGTCTTTTGATAGCGAACTTTTCTTCCTTAGTAAAGTTTGTTTTGGGAAGTTTCACTTTTTCTAGTACCTGTCTCACTTTCCACCTTAGTTCGTCTCTCTGAGCTTTTGGAATCTTTATGGCTATCTCTTCAATAGTCCCTATTGCAGTGTGTTCAGCTTCCATTTCTGGGTCTGTGCCTATTGCCTATGAAGTCTATCTAGGTCAACCGTACAGATCCCAAATTTGTGATCTGTGTACTGACCACTTGAAATTGGACAACCTATGCTTAGCTATCCCTATCTACTGGCCTACAGAAAACTCCATCTAGATATGGTCTAGATAATCTGCTGCAGTTTGTCCATGTCCTAACTGGCACACTCAGGGAATCCAGTTGGCACCTGTCAGGCAGTGGGAAATGTCTGGGATTGTTTGGGAGGCTTTTGCATCCTTACTCCTATCGGCTAGCCCCACACAGTCCAAACACAAATCTAAGATACCATTCCAATCACGCACTAAGTAATAAAGAGTTGGACGTGCCTACAATGACCACTAGACAGTGAAAGTCATATCTTCAGACTATTAGCCATCTTTGCTCTTGGCCCCTGTCAGGGCATAGACAGCACCAGTCTGAAGATGTGCCCTTCGCTGACACCACCAACTTACCTCTGGGATCCTGAAAGATAGTGTTGTTTTGGAAAGAGTTGGATATTGAGATACAGACCATCTTTTCTCAGCAGACTTGGAGATGTGTTTTTGAGCAGATGTATATATTTCATTAAGTTTTAGTAGAAAGTGGGTTATACATCTTTAGATTGTATACCTGACTTCCTACTATAAAATTAAAGAATATAACGGAACGCTGAACTCCAGACTAAACAACTTAAACAACACTTTATTTAGGTGGTAAGCATATAAACACATCTTTAGCTCTTGTTGTTACAGCTTCTGTTGTGTATGAGCATAGTTGTTGGGACGTTGTTCTGTTCTTGTTGTGAGCGAGCTGTCTTGTGTAAGTCCGAAAGATGTAGAGACAGCTTTAGCACACGTCCATGCTCATGGTCGGCCGACCGTAAAAGAGAATGAATTGAGCGGGAAACGCTTGCTTGTTTAATTCTACGCATGCATAAGACTACGCATGCGCAGGCGTTACTACAAAGTCCTTGTTGTTTATGTTTATGGCTGCATCATTGATAACACATTTTGTTTGTCCAGTTTGAGGACGCTGTCCTTGTTGTCAGTGTGGATTGGTTTGAGTCTTCATTTGCTGAGGTGTTTGTAATGTTAGTGAGGTTTTTAGTATTGAGATGTTTGTGGTTGTATTGGTCTGGTTTCTGTGTCTCCTCATCTAAGCTATTTGTTTTTCTTTGCAAGGTGAGTTTTCAGTAAAAGACACTGTGGCAGGAGGAAGAGGTGTGTCTATGCAGTTAAGAATATCTATGTCTATGTTTGTAGTCTGGTTGACTGATGTAGGTAGAATCTTTTAGGGTTGTGGTGTTGGTATTTGCTGTTGTTAAGTGCATTTCTGTTGTTAGTCTTTTTTATTAGTCTTTTAAGTGCTATGCTGCTTTTGGTGTTGTTACTTTTGGTGCAACTGCTGATGGCACTGCAGAGTTACGAGCCAGAAGTTGTCACAAACAGCCTCCCTTATCTAGGTTCTTTCCCAACAGTAACACCTCATTTCATAAGACTGGGTATTCTCACGTTTTGTTGCCAGTTACAGTAGACATCTACCAAGAGCTTCCACCTCTACTCCCTGAACAAAAATGGCATATGAAGATAAAGCTCATAGGACATACCATTGAGCTCCAGTTACTTTTCCCACATGCAGCAAGCTAGTGCCTTCAATTTTTCATCAGCCATTATCAGCTTTTGCACAACTTTGTAACTTAGTCGAAAGCCTCCTGAGGTAGGTGGTAAAATTCATTCGCATCTCTGACCTGCAACTCTCTCCACTTCAGTGAAGTGCTACTGAAAAGCTGCACACATTTGCTTGGAATCAAGTAGGAAGTGCTCCTCCTGATCTGGCAAATACCGAATTGTGGTTTACCATGTCTTGCCTCTACCTTCCAGGCACACCAAATGGCTTTCATTCCCTTATGTTTTAGAGAATACGCCCTAGCTTTGATAACTCAATCTTCATACTTGACATCGAAAAATTGGTCGAGGATCAATCTCACCACCAGCACACCAGTTGCTATGTCTTTTCTAAGTGCTTCTTCTAGGTTTCTAACTAGCTCTTCTACCACTCTAGAATCCTCTATTACTGTTTCCTTACAAATCTGATTGATTCTAATCTAATAACCCTTTTCACAGCTAACCATGATCTGTTATTAATGACTGCCCAGTCAATACTTGCTTAACTAATTCTCTAATCCAGTCTTTGTAAGCCTGACACACCGCGAAAAATACGTTCAGTTGGTCCCTGTCTGTACAACCTATCTAGTTTGACCATGCAAATCACAAATTTGTGACCCATGTAACCAACCAATTTGAACAATTGGTACCCTATGTTATCCTCTCTGCTGGCCTTCAGAATACTGTCTAGATACGATCTGGATGACCTATACTGTTTGATCATGCCCATACTGATGCATTAGGAAAATCCAGTTGGTACCTGCCAGACAGTTGGAAACATTTGAGCAAATTTGCAAGTTTTCACACTCTACTTTCCAATCAAGTAGTCCCACACAATCCAGACATATTCAAGATGGCATTCCAATCACCTGCTAATGAGAAAGAGTGGGACATATCACTGGAAATCTATAGGTGCCTTATGAAATCTTGTCGTCCTGTACCTGTTGAGGCATAGACAGCTACTGTTCATATTCGAGGCTACTGACTTATCGTCCTGGTCCAAGATGATTACTTGTATCTCGAGACTCAGGCCTTTCCAAAACAACATTTCCAGTCCACCTCCCATTCAAGATTGGCTCAGAGATTCACCAATCTCAAAGTCATCAAAGATGGGTGCCATAGCATGTGTGTTGGAAATCCTGGTCTCACTGATGGCTATTGCATCCATAGCTAGTGACTAGAAGTCATTGAGCAGGTGCCCCTGCTTGCAGGTGACCCCCAGGCCATGTGCATTTATGCAACCCACTCTTAAAGCTACCATGTTAATAGGAAAGAAAGGAAGAAGATAGTTTTCCTGCAGGCAAGACAGGTGTATCAAATCCTTTCTCAGTAAGAGGTTCCTAGAGAAAATCTTGATGTAGCCTATACGACGTTGTGAGGTCAGGATCCCCACTCTCATTTCCCTATATTTATCTACTGATTGACTTGCCAAGTTCAGGACATTCAGGGCTTTCATTGTGCTTTTATTCTAAGTCACTTCTCTGTTTCTGTGTCTCCTCTTTAGCACACAATTGGATGTGGGTGCAATCTGCTGTAGTTGCAGGCAAAGTCATGTATTTAGCTGGTGTTGATTTTGTTCTGGTTGTTGGGTTTGTGTGTTTGCTGGGCTTTCTTTTCCTTGCGCGTCCTTGTTTGTGTTAGTGTTTTTTTTTGTGTTTGTGTTTTCTTTTTGTGTTTGTGTTTTCTTTTTGTTGCTGTTAGTTAAGGTGATGGTGTACTTGTTGAGGTGGTGGTGG